>NC_044033.1:215147203-215353377 GCF_901765095.1 Microcaecilia unicolor
TTTGAAGACGGCGTGAGATAAACTGAAATATTCACCTATTTGGGATTACAGTGACTGTGATTTGTTTTTTTCTAACCTGTAGATTGTACAAGTGGTTTTTTTCACTCTGCTTTGGGAATGAAATAAATTGATGAACTTTATGGAGAGTGGAGTTTTTTTTCTGATCTGTGATGGTGCACTGTTCTCAACGCCTTAAACCTTGGGTGGCTCGAGTGTATCACTGAGGTCTTTCTTTCTCCACTTTTGACTTTGTATTGGTCAAAGGTTTTCCTGCCACAGAGACAATCCACCTGTCTGATATATAGTTTTTTTCTGGTATAGATTTCCTCGGGTGCCAGCCTGATATCCTAGCCAGAAAACCACTCAATGGCACTGGTTTTGTCACCTGTATATCACATTTTTTTAAAATTCTTTATTTATAATTTTCAAAATAATACATTCATTTAACATAAATGTAGGCAAATAAGAAATTCACAAAAAAGAAGAAAAATTACATTTTCCTTTAAATATTCAAGGAGTTAGAAAAAAAATGTTAGTCCACTAGTTATGATCAAGATACAAAGCAATGATATAAGGTAACTAAGGAGAATAATCTCTTAAACAAATTAGATTGAGAGGGTAGAAGCCAGGTCTCTGCCAACGTTTTCAGCTCCCTCTGGCGCATTCAAAACTACAACTCCACCGCTTTCTTTGGCAATAATTAATTGCCTCAATTTATCCGGGTCAAAGAATACATACTGAATCATGTTTAAGGAGATAAGACATCTGCATGCAAATTTAAGTCTAAAAGTGCCACCTAAAGAGAGGATTCGAGGCCGTAGCCCCCAAAACTCTTTTCTCCTTTTTTGAGTTACTTTGCTAATATCTGGAAAAACTTGTATTTTTGCACCATAAAATTGAGCTGCAATAGATCTGAAGTACAGTCTTAGTATGTTGTTGCGATCGGTTTCAAAGGCGAAAGACGCAAGAAGAGTCGTGCGCTCAGTGATAGGTTCTAAGGAATTTTCAAGAAATTGCATCAGATTTAGTTCTGGTGCTGTTAGGGGCGTGACGGGCGTCAAAGTGGGAGGGATGGAGGGAGTGACATGTATGTGGGTGGGGGCGGGTGTGTTGATGGCCGTCTGTGTTGCGCCCTCCGTTATCACGTTTGACGCGAGGACGGGGAACACAGACATGGTGAGTTTCATGGCTTCACCACCATGAACTAACGAACCCTTGAGGGAGTGTGCAGTTGGCTTCAGGAGCTTTTGTCCTCAGAACGTTGAGGTAGCGTTTTATGCACAGATGGGGCGTGGCTGGGGGCGTAGGGTTACCATATGGCTCCAGAAAAAGGAGGACGGATTGAGCCAGCCGGGTTTTACTTCCATTGCTTTCAATGGAAGTAATTGAGCCAGCCGGGTTTTACTTCCATTGTTGTCAATGGAAAGCAATGGAAGTAAAACCCGGCTGGCTCAATCCGTCCTCCTTTTTCTGGAGCCATATGGTAACCCTATGAGGGCGGGTCTATGACTGAGGGTGACTGGTCCTGATACTCTAGCCTACGAAGACTACAGGAGTGCAGTGCTTCAGTGCCTTGCAGTGAGCTTCAGAATGTTTGAGGTGGGATTTATTTATATAGATATTACCAACAGCTAGTTGTAAATTTTTTATCTCAAGTAAATTAGACTCACTCTTATCTTCCTGTGCTTGCACCTTCGATTCCAAAGTCTGTTGATGTACTTTTAAATCCTGTACTTCAGTTTTAAACGAAGAGGAAAGTTGAAGCAGCGACGTGTTCATAGTTTGAATGACATCCCAGAGGGCCTCTAAAGTAACGACCGCCGGCTTTACACTCACTCCGAGTCCCACTGGGGGAGACGCCAGGGTAGGGGAGGGGAAGGAATCAACATCTCTCTCCCTCCTTTGTGATGTCATATCCTCCGGTGTCGAAATCCAACAGGGCCGCTATTAGCCTCAGAAAACACGATTGAAGCTCTCCCGTCGGCCCCGAAGCTCCACTCGGTCTCGGAGGGGCAGTCTGGTTAGGCGGACTCAGCGACACCGTCTCCGCCTCCACACCAAGATCCCCCGGATGTACTGGGGATCCAACCTGGGCAGGGACCTGACTTCCATGAGTCTGAAGCCCAAAATCTTCTAAAGTTGGCTGACACAGTGTTGAGGTACTCATGGGGTTAGAAGCGGCTTTAACTTCTGTTTCCCCTTTCTTTTCACCATATTGGGGGTGAAAGAAAGCAAAACGCTGGGTAAAGTGGCTTGAGTTCCAGGAGCCTTCAGGCAGTGCTCCCTCTCACGGACGCCATCTGGACCAACTGTATATCACATTCAATGAATAAATGAACATCTCGCAAATCACCCCTGCATGCTTGTACCATTCATACACAGTGTTTGTGCAACTCTATGCAACAATTCTGCAAACCTCCACCTGCAATGAGCTGGTGATCACTGAAACAAGAGCAGCCACGCAAAACATCGCAGATTTGCAAGGGGAATTAAAATTGTAGGCAACAAAAAGCTTATGCATAGAAACATCCCAGCCCTATTCTTTTTTAGTAGTGAGGTCAGTTAATGGCCCCAGTGTGATGACTTGATCTCAGGCACTGTCTTATGGATGTGTGAAGAGTTTTTACGTGCACACTTTCTGTCACTTGCTTGAGATTCTGAAGGTGCCAGAGTTAGATGGATATCAAGTTTTGTCCGTAACCAACCTTTCTCCATTTTTGTATTCACAGCCTCAAGAAAAGGAATGAATCCGAGTGTCCGCTTCTCCCGAGTGTGCCTCCTGGTTCTGGTATCTGCTCTGATGATACTGTATTGGAAAAAGCAGCACTGCACCGTGTTTGATCAGGTTCCCCAGGGAAGAACCGTGAAAACTCGGCTCCTTATCCTCTCCACATGGCGAGCTGGATCTTCTTTTGTGGGTCAATTTTCAACCAGAACCCAGACGTCTTCTACTTGATGGAGCCAATCTGGCATGTGTGGAAATTGTTAAGCACGAAACCTCCATACCTTCTGCAACCAGCTGCAAGGAATCTGCTCAGGTCCATCTTTCTTTGTGACATGGAAGCACTGACATCTTATGTGTACAAGGATGAATTCATCTCTGACCTCTTCATGTGGCAGGAGAGCAGGGCTCTCTGCACTCCGCCGGCATGCAATGCCTTCCAGCGCTGTGACATCATTGACAGACTGTTATGTATAAATGATTGTATGCAAGTCCCTTTCCGAAAGATAGAAGAGGCATGTAGAACCTACAGCCATATAGTGGTGAAGGCCGTGAGGCTCCTGGACCTTAAGGTGCTATACCCACTTCTCAGGGATCAGTCCTTGAACTTGACAATCATTCATCTGGTGAGGGATCCAAGAGCCATCTTCTCCTCTCGCCAGTATGCAAGACTGAATTATAGCAACGCAATGTTAAGCAGGAGCAAGAATTCAGAGTCCAATGTCAACATAGTGATGCAGAAAGTTTGTGATGCCCAGGTGAGGATTTACAATGCTGCTAGGGCGAGTCCTCCCCCATTCCCTAGGAACCACTACCACCTGGTTCGCTTTGAAGATCTGGCAAAGAACCCACTGGATTACTTCAAAATGTGGTACCAGGCGTTTGGCCTCACCATGTCCTCCAGGCTGGAATCTTGGGTTCATAACATCACTTCCGTCGATGAGAAACCCATCCACTATGGTTCAAAGGATGGAACCTTAATGCCCATCAGCAAGTTTTCCAAAAGGACCACCCAGTACTGGAGGGAGAACCTGAGCTTCCAGAAGGTGCAGGAAGTTCAGCATCTTTGCAGGGAGAACATGAAGGTGTTTGGTTATCACCCTGTCCAGTCCGAAGATGAGCTAAAGGACAGTTTGCTACAGTTGGTGGTACCACAAAAGAGCTTTCAGGAAGAGCATTAGGATGTTTCAGCCTTCTGCACGGCCTGTCCACTGAAGTGATGCACCATCTTGCACTAAAGAAAGGGGCATTCTGTCCTTCTAAACAGTCTCTCCTGTTTCCTATCAGGATGTTTGCAAGATCGCTCAGCTCTTCTGACAGACTCTGCTGTTTCATGGCAAGATGTGTTACTGACCCTTTGTTGATAGGCTGTATCATGGAACAGATTTGCTGTCTGGCTGCGTATGCTCTCTCAAGTGGCACCGAATAATAAATATGTGAATTTTCACTATTTTAAATATAACGAGTGTCTTTTTAGAGAGAACATGGAAATTGGAATTGATACATCTAAGTTGGGATGTCTACATTTCCAGTAGAATTTTAGAACCGTGTCTGCCAACGTAGAGCCAGTTCTAAAGTACCTGGTGGAATACACACGCATGTGATGGTTATATGTGGCAGAAGCATCCATTTTACAATAATAAATATAGAAAAAAATATCAATGTAAGAAAACAGGGGAACTGCCAGGTGTATGTGGCAACACATGTGCAGGTGATAAAACAGCAGCTTGCATGTGTGAGTGGCACATTTTGCAAACACTAATATATCTGCCATAATGGAAACTCAGAGGTGGCTCACGGTTCCCTCTAAGCTGAGCAGTCCTCCTCCATCTACAGTGTTGCCAGTAGGGGGTGCTGCTTCACCATTACATTTTCAATAGAGAGGGACAGGCAAGTTCTACAGGTCTCCAGGGAACCTGTCCATTTCTAGCAATTGGCTAAGGTTACCATATGTCTGGGATTATCTGGACAAGTCCTCTTTTTGAGGGTACCATGGGGCATCCGGGCGGGTTTTTCAGCCTACATAAGTATTGCCATACTGGGACAGACCAAAGGTCCATCAAGCCCAGCATCCTGTTTCCAACAGTGGCCAATCCAGGTCACAAATACCTGGCAAGAGTACAAAAATATTTTATGCTGCTTATCCCAGAAGTAAGCAGTGGATTTTCCCTAAGTCCATTTTAATAATGGTCAATGGACTTTTCCTTTAGTTAGCCTTCAAAACCTTTTTTAAACCCCACTAAGTTAACCAACTGCCTGGTTGTCTGGGCTTATGGGCTGGCTGGCTTGCGGGCGGGCAGGTGGGCTTCAGAGTGCCCTCCCTTCACGTACTTTAATGTGCCCTAGTGGTCTAGTGGAAAACAACAAAGCAGATCAGTAAAAGATAAACACAAAGTTATTAAATGAAAACCAAATGTACATATCAGCCCAGCACAGGCCGTATTTCGCCCAGCAGGGCTGCGTCAGGGGCTAAAAGACAAAGTTACATAAAATTTAAAACCTTCAAAATGGCTGCCAAGATGTCTGCAGAAGTCTTGCAAGGTCACTGCTTGAAGTCTCGGTAGCCATTTTGAAGCGACGCCGGCAACGAGCTGGTCAGTGGCAGTGCCGGGCAGAAAAGAGTGGGGTTCTTTCCTGTTCTGAAGAGGCCACTAGACCACCAGGGCACGATAAGATATGCGAGGGAAGGGATGTGGATGGAGTCATGTGGGCGGAGGGCGGGAGTGAGGAAGCTGTTAAAAAAAGGTGGGTGGAGGGAGACTGGAAGATTGGAAGGGGTGTATATGGGGGGGGGGAGGGAAATACATAGGGATGGAGAGAAGAGGAGAGGAGAGGGAAAAGAAAGGGGGACATGCTCATGAAATACTTAGAAATATACATCTTTTCATTTTTATATTTAGGACAGAAGAAAATGCATTTGTTACTTTACCAGTATTTTCACTGTTGTAGAATCTGGCTTTCTTGGGGGGGGGGGGGTGAAGGTGTGGAGACTATGCGGCGCAGGGGCGTGGTGGGGGGGGGGCCTGACTGAATTTTATTTTGTGTACTGCTGGTAGCAATGCAGTTGGAGGACTACGGCTCAGCTTAGAGGGAACAGGGGTGGGAATGATTTCTAAATTTGGACTTGGAAGGGGAAACTTCCCTTAATCCCTCCTGTAAAGAACTGTCTGAAACAAGCACTTTACAAACACCTGCACCTGTGAATGTTTATCATTTTCATTTCCATTCTCTGGACCTTTTCTAATTCCGCTATATCTTTTTTGAGATGCGTAGACCAGGATTGCACACAATATTTGAGGTGCGGTCGCATCATGGAGCGATACAAAGGCATTATAACATTCTTAGTTTTATTCTCCACAGGGCTTTTTTGAGGGGGTACTTGGGGATACTGAGTACCGGCACCTTTTCCATTGTCTGCTAAAATTGACCCATGGTCCCCACGTTTTAATAAAAGAGCTCAGGCTCTACGCACCAATTCTGCCTTGTCATAGATTCTGTGACTGGTTGCAAGGGGCCCTGGTCCCTCAGTGATCACCCCAACCCTGAAGGGTGACCTGGCATTTGAGTACCAGCACCTTTTTTGCTAGAAAAAACACACTGATTCTCCGCATACCATGCCCCCTTTGAAAATACATGTGTTCCTGACACACACGTGCAAATGCTGGCTTTTAAACTTGGGTTTTGCATGTGTATGTTATATACATGTGTATACCATGAATAACTTCTAAAATAAGGACCAGTAAGCAGATACTTACTAAGGGTTCACAAAAAAACAGATCATTCTGTGAAGAGTTTCTAATTTTTGTGGAGTGTCATTTTGTGTGTTTTTGGAAGGAATTGAAGGGTTTCTGATTTTTGGGGGTGTGTTGGGAGAAGGTGTCTATGTGTTTGGGGGGGGGGGGTAGGAGCAGTATTGGAATTGTGTCTCAGAGTTTGTACTGGGAAAGTGTGACATGGGGTTACCATATTTGCACAGACAAAAAAGAGAACACAAAAAATTAAAAAATGGTTGCTAAAGAAATATTTGATTGTAGCAAATGTGCAGATGGCTTTTAGTTAATGAACACACATTGACAGTGACTGAGCTACAGTATAGCAGTAGATAATAATCTACTTTTCAAAAACTTCTGAATTTGAGTTTGACTGAGTCCTATTGTGTATTGTGTTGACATTGTTAGTAGTGTGGAGGGCATAATCGAACGGGGATGCCCATCTCTAAGGGCGGCCATCTCTGGGGACGGCGCCGGGAAGGGGCAGAGCCATGGGTGTAGTTTGACTGTTTCATTTGGGGGGGGCAAAGGATGGGGGGGGCGGGCATATTAGCATATTCATTTGCACACACAACACACACATATATATTATATATGCAAATGAATATGCTAATATGGAGGAAGGAAGGAAGGGAGAAAGAGCTGGCTTTTTGGGAATAATCATAATTAATATGTATGAGATATCTCATACATAAATTATAAACTATATACACATATAGAGATCTTCCTTAGTATAAACATGTGTATATACTATCCACAATAGTCCAAAAACAATTCTACGATCAACTTTGAGTGTTCAAGAGTAGATGGAAATCAAATGAAAAAATAGTGGAGAAAAAAAAAGACCTCAGTGAATACCGGATACACCTCTTTGTAAAGGACATGCCTTTTAAATAGAGGGGAACCTCTTAATCATTAGTCTTTTAAAAAAAACTCCACTTCATTTACTTTCATATTCATAATACCATCTCACCCCTGTAAACACTCATTAAGGGCAGACACGCAATGCTTCATATCAAAAAGCCAAAAAATTAAGTATTACTTATCATGGACGGTGACCATTTCCATTTGTGAAACTTCACGAATTTCTGTCTTTTACTTCTCTTTCTCTTTCTTTGTAATTCCCGACAGGGAAGCCCTGTTTCGCCACTATCTGGCTGCTTCAGGGGAAAATATACTTATTCAACACCTCCAAGAACAATTGACTCGCCAGCATACTGTCCTCTGGCCTCTACATAGAAATGGCGGTCGGCGTCTTTGTTGAATCTTCCAGATTAAATACTCAGCGTCTGACGTCATTCCGTTCCCATGACGTTATTCACAGGAATGCTTTCCATTCAATAGATCCCCTCGGTATAACAGTTTGCAAAGTGAAAATCCACCTCTGCTCCTTTCTTCTCAACAGATTCCTGATGTCTCCCCTTCTCTCCGTAACTTGAACCTGCTCTATTACCATACATTTCAGTTCTGAAAATCATGCTGCTTATCCATGCAATGAGTCACCATAGGTTCATGCAATTTTTTTGACTGTATGCAATGCCTATGTTCAATCAGTCTCGTCTTCAACGCCCGTGAGGTCTGCCCAACAGTTCAATCCACACGGGCAAGTAATGACGTAGATCACATTCATCGATGTACAATTAGTGATAGCACGACAAGCATGCACCTTTCCTGTATTCTGATCTACAAATTCTTTAGTTTTCATCATATTCACACATACAGAGCATTTCCCACAGCTACTATGCATACCTTCATGAGTATGACTCATGCTTTGTCTATTCCAAATATCCGCAGGGCATAGGATGTCACTCAAATTGCTATTCCTTTGATATGCAAATAAAATCCTCAGATTTTGCAAGCAAGGGTGAACCCGTAAGAGGGGTAAATGCTTCTTTACAATCTTAGACATAATTTTCGAATGCAAATTAAATTTTGTTACAAATGTCAATATCTCTTCATCAGATTGAGATTACACTTTCGGTTGTAGCAACCACTCTCTATGATTATGATATGCTCTTTTTTTTGCTGTAGATACTAACTTGGGGGGGTGGGGTGAAGGTGTATTCTACTTATTCCGATATTACATATACTAGTAAAAAAGGCCCGTTTCTGTTAGAAATGAAACGGGCGCTAGCAAGGTTTTCCTTGGAGTGTATGTTTCAGAAAGAGCGTGTGTGAGAGATGGAGCATGTGTGTCAGAGAGAGATGTGAGAGAGAGAGACAGAGTGTATGTGTTTGTGCAGAGAGAGAGTGTGTGAGAGACAGTGTTTGTGTTTCTGTGTGACACTGTGTGAGAGAGAGGGACAAAGACAGTGAGTGTGTGAGTGAGAGTGTATGTGGCAGACAGAAAATGAGTGACTGCGTGTGTGGTGTGAGGAACCCCCTCACCCCCTCCCTCCCCTGCCCCCTTGCAGCCAGGCATGTGCAGCGACCCTCCTCTCCCAGTGTTCCCCCTGCAGCCACCCATGTTCAGCATCCCCCTGCAGCCACCCATGCCCATCAACCCTCCTCTCCCCCTGCTGCGTCCTTCCTGTCTCCCTGCTCCCCCTGCAGCCACCCATGTGGTCTCAGCCCCCCCCCTCAGCATCCCTCCTGTCCCCCTGCAGGCACGCATGTGCAGCGTCCTCTCTCTCCCCTGCCCCCCCTGCAGCCAGCCATGTCCAGCGACCATTCTGTCCCCCTGCCCCCCCCTGCAGCTACCCATGTCCAGCGACCCTCTCTCCTGTGCAGCCACCCATGTCTGAGGACACTCTCTCCTTTTTCCTTGTTTCTCCCTGTGGCCAGCCATGTCCATCGACCCACCTGTCCCCCCTGATGACCACCAACCTTCTGTCCCCCTGCCCGCCCTGCAGTGTCCATCCTGTATCCCCTGTCCCCCTTGCAGGCACCCATGTGGTGTGTGGAGCCCCATCCCTATCTCCCTGTTCCCTGCCCCCCTGCACCCACCCATGTGCAGCGACCCTCCCCTCCCCCTGCTTCCTTCCAGCCACCCATGTCCAGTGAGACGCCCCTCCCCCCCCAGCTGGCGCAGCACCCAAAGAAAGCCCCTTGTCCCCCCCTTCGCGCATCACCCGACCCACCCCCCACCGTGGCACATCACCAAGCCCCTCACCACCCGCAACCGCTAATACAAACTGTGTCCGGCGGCTGCTGCTTCTGCTATTCAGCAGCAGCAGCCCGTACATAAAGAAACCAAAAAAAAAAAAATCCTCCTAAAACGCACCTCCGTTGAGAAGCATCTCACATTGGCTGAAGTCTCAGCATGCGCTCCTCCTCTCCCCTCTGACGTCTCGGCGTTTCTCCGGGGTCTTCCGTAAGGGGCACTGACGTTGAGGGGAGAGGAGGAGCGGCTGCAGAGACGTCAGCCAATGTGAGATGGTTCTCCACGGAGGTGCGTTTTAGGAGGTTGTTTTTTTTTTTTTTTTATGTACGGGCTGCTGCTGCTGAATAGAAGCAGCAGCAGCCGCCGGACAGAGCTTGTATTAGCGGTCGCGGGTGGCGAGGTGGTCGATGTGGGAGGGAGGGGCTTGGTGAAGCGGCGAGGGAGGGGTTGGTGATGCGGCGAGGAGGGAAGGGGGTAGGGGCTTTCTGATGCCCCGTTGCACGGGTTGTTGTGGCGATGCGCGGGGGGGGGGCACTTAGAGGTGCACCGTCGAGGCAGTTTGTGTGTTTATGTGTGTGTGTTTATGTGTGTGTGTGTTTATGTGTGTGTTTATGTGTGTGTGTTTGTGTGTTTGTGTGTGTGTTTATGTGTGTTTGCGTGTGTGTGTGTTTATGTGTGTGTTTATGTGTGTGTGTGTTTGCGTTTGTGTGTGTGTTTATGTGTGTGTGTGTTTTTGTGTGTGTGTTTGTGTTTATGTGTGTGTTGTTTTTTGTGTTTTGTGTGTGTGTGTGTTATGTGTGTGTGTGTTTGCGTTTGTGGTGTGTTTATGTGTGTGTGTGTGTGTGTGCGTTTGTGTGTGTGTGTTTGCGTTTGTGTGTGTTTATGTGTGTGTGTTTATGTGTTGTGTGTTTTTGGTGTGACAAACACCACACACACATAAACACACACACATAAACACACACACAAACGCAAACACACACACACAAACGCAAACACACACACACATAAACACAGAACAAACGCAACACACACACATAAACACACACACACGCAAACACACATAAACACACACACACATAAACATGTGTGTTTGCGTGTGTGTGTGTTTATGTGTGTGTGTGTGTGTGTTTATGTGTGTGTGTTTGTGTTTATGTGTGTGTGTGTTTTGTGTGTGTGTGTGTTTGCGTTTGTGTGTGTTTATGTGTGTGTGTGTGTTTTTGTGTGTGTGTGTGTTTGCGTTTGTGTGTGTTTATGTGTTGTGTGTGTTTGTGTGTTTGCGTTTGTGTGTTTGTTTATGTGTGTGTGTGTTTGTTGTGTGTGTGTTTCTGTGTGTTTCTGTGTGTGCGTTGTGTTTGTGTGTGCGTTTGTGTGTGTGTTTATGTGTGTTTGCGTGTGTGTTTCTGTGTGTGTGTGTGTTTGCATTTGTGTGTGTGTTTATGTGTGTGTTTGCGTGTGTGTGTGTGTTTATTGTGTGTGTTTGTGTTTGTGTGTGTTTATGTGTGTGTGTGTGTTTGCGTTTGTGTGTGTTTATGTGTGTGTGTGTTTTTGTGTGTGTGTGTTTGCATTTGTGTGTGTGTTTTTGTGTTTATGTGTGTGTTTTGTGTGTGTGTTTGCGTTTGTGTGTGTGTTTGTGTGTGTGCATTTGTGGTTGTGTGTGGTTGTGTGTGCATTTGTGTTTGTGTGTGTGTGTTTGTGTGTGCGTGTTTGTGTTTTGTGTGTGTGTGTGGTTTGTGTGTGTGTGTTTGTGTGTGTGTGTTTGTGTGTGCGCGTTTGTGTGTGCGCGTTTGTGTCTTTATGTGTGTGTGTGTGTATGTTTGCGTGTGTGTGTGTTTCTGTGTGTGTTTGTGTTTCTGTGTGTGTGTGTGTTTCTGTGTGTGTGTTTGTGTTTCTCTGTGTGTGTGTTTGTGTTTCTGTGTGTGTGTTTGTGTGTATGGTTGTGTGTGTGTTTGTGTTTCTGTGTGTGTGTGTGTGTTTGTGTGTATGTTTTGTGTGTGTGTGTTTCTGTGTGTGTGTGTTTGTGTGTATGGTTGTGTGTGTGTGTGTGTGTGTGGTTGTGTGTGTGCATTGTGTGTGTTTGTGGTGTTTGTTTGTGTGTGCGTTTGTGTGTGCGTTTGTGTGTGTAGTGCGTTTGTGTGTTTGCGTTTGTGTGTGTTTCTGTGTGTGTGTTTGTGTGTGTGCGTTTGCGTGTGTCTTTATGTGTGTCTTTGTGTGTGTGTGCATTTGTGCTTGTGTGTTTGTGTGTGTGTTTATGTGTGTGTGTATTTTGTGTGTGTTTGCGTTTGTGTGTGTTTATGTGTGTGTGTGTTATGTGTGTGTGTGTGTGTTTGTGTGTGTGCATTTGTGTGTGTGTGTTTGTGTTTATGTGTGTGTGTTTGTGTGTGTGTTTATGTGTGTTTGCGTCTGTGTTTGTGTGTGTTTATGTGTATGTTTATGTGTGTGTGTGTGTTTGCATTTGTGTTTATGTGTGTGTGTTTGCGTTTGTGTGTGTGTGTGTTTTTGTGTGTGTGTGTTTGCATTTCTGTGTGTTTTTTGTGTGTTTATGTGTTTGTGTGTGCATTTGTGTGTGTGTGTTTGTGTTTATGTGTGTGTGTTTGTGTGTGTGTGTGTTTATGTGTGTTTGCGTGTGTGTTTGTGTGTGTGTTTATGTGTGTGTTTATGTGTATGTTTATGTGTGTGTGTGTGTTTGCATTTGTGTTTATGTGTGTGTTTGCGTTTGTGTGTGTGTGTTTTTGTGTATGTGTGTTTGCGTTTCTGTGTGTTTTTTGTGTGTTTATGTGTGTGTGTTTATGTGTGTGTATGTATGTATGTGTGTGTGTGTGTGTGTTTATGTGTGTGTATGTATGTGTGTGTGTGTGTGTTGTGTGTGTGGGGGGGGTTGCCAGTGACTTTTGTGGTCGTGTGGTTGGGGAGTTTGCCAGCAGTCTGTAGCGATTCCTAGGCAGGGGGAGGAGTACGGAAATACTCCCCCTGCCTGGGTCGTTGTTTGTTGGAGGGGGTTGCCAGTTGGTAGGGGTGCCTTTATGTGTGAGTGCGTTTGTGTGTGTGAGTGCATTTGTGTGTTTGCGTTTGTGTTTGTGTGTGGTTGTGTGTGTGTGTTTGTGTGTGTGCGTTTGCGTGTGTCTTTATGTGTGTCTTTGTGTGTGTGCATTTGTGCTTGTGTGTTTGTGTGTGTGTTTATGTGTGTGTATTTTGTGTGTGTGTTTGCGTTTGTGTGTGTTTATGTGTGTGTGTTTATGTGTGTGTGTGTGTGTTTGTGTGTGCGTTTGTGTGTGTGCGTTTGTGTGTGCATTTGTGTGTGTGCGTTTGTGTTTATGTGTGTGTGTTTTGTGTGTGTGTGTGTTTATGTGTGTGTGTGTTTATGTGTGTGTGTTTTTGTGTGTGTTTGCGTTTCTGTGTGTTTTTTGTGTGTTTTTGTGTTTTGTGTGTGTTTGCGTTTGTGTTTATGTGTGTGTTTTGCGTTTGTGTGTGTGTTTATGTGTTGTGTGTGTTTTTGTGTGTGTGTTTGCGTTTCTGTGTGTTTTTTGTGTTTATGTATTTGTGTGTGTGTATGTGTGTGTATGTGTGTGTGTGTGTGTGTGTGTATATGTGTGTGTGTGTGTGTGTTTATGTGTGTGTATGTGTGTGTGAGTATGTATGTATGTGTGTATGTATGTATGTGTGTGTGTGTGTGTTTATGTGTGTATGTATGTGTGTGTGTGTTTGTGTTTGTGTGTGTGTGTTTGTGTGTGTGGGGGGTTGCCAGTGGCTTTTGTGGTCGTGTGGTTGGGGAGTTTGCCAGCAGTCTGTAGCGATTCCTAGGCAGGGGGAGGAGTACGGAAATACTCCCCCTGCCTTGGTCGTTGTTTGTTGGAGGGGGTTACCAGTTGGTAGGGGTGCCTTTATGGATCCCTTTACTCTCTGTGTTCCGCCCTCGTGGGTGGGGCAGAGAACATGGTGAGTTGGATGGGTTCACCCCATGAACTTACGAACTGTTTAGGGATTTTGCAGATGGCTTCAGCAGGTTGCTTCAGAATGTTGAGGTAGCGTTTTATGTACAGATAGGGGTTGCCAGTTGGTAGGGGTGCCTTTATGTGTGAGTGCGTTTGTGTGTGTGAGTGCGTTTGTGTGTTTGCGTTTGTGTTTGTGTGTGTGTGTTTGTGTGTGTTTGCGTTTGTGTTTATGTGTGTGTGGTTGTGTGTGTGCATTTGTGTGTGTTTTATGTGTGTGTGTTTTGTGTGTGTGTGTTTGCGTTTCTGTGTGTTTTTTGTGTTTATGTATTTGTGTGTGTGTGTTTGTGTTGTGTATGTATGTATGTGTGTGTGTGTGTATATGTGTGTGTGTGTGTGTTTATGTGTGTGTGTGTATATATGTATGTATGTGTGTATGTATGTATGTGTGTGTGTGTGTGTTTATGTGTGTGTATGTTGTGTGTGTGTGTGTGTTTGTGTGTGTGTGTTTGTGTGTGTGGGGGGGGGGGTTGCCAGTGGCTTTTGTGGTCTGTGGTTGGGGAGTTTGCCGGCAGTCTGTAGCGATTCCTAGGCAGGGGGAGGAGTACGGAAATACTCCCCCTGCCTGGGTCGTTGTTTGTTGGAGGGGGTTGCCAGTTGGTAGGGGTGCCTTTATGGATCCCTTTACTCTCTGTGTTCCGCCCTCGAGGGCGGGCAGAGAGACATGGTGAGTTGGATGGCTTCACCACCATGAACTTACGAACTGTTTAGGGATTTTGCAGATGGCTTCAGCAGGTTGTCTTCAGAATGTTGAGGTAGCGTTTTATGTACAGATAGGGCGTGGCTGAGGGCGGTCTATGAGTGAGGTGACTGGTCCTAGCCTATGAAGACTACAGGATTTTTGTGCTTCTCTGCCTTGGAGTGAGCTTCTCTGCCTTGGATGAGCTTCAGAACGTTCAAGGTGGGATTTATTAATATAGATACTATCCACCCAATAATTGAGCTGGGGGCTTCTCGAGGCCTTTTCATCTGTCAATACCAGCATAGTTTATGCTAAGATTGATCTATCTGACATCTATGTACTTTTATAAATAGATTTTCCTAATTGTCTAGATATCTCTACATACCGGATGAAACTGAAAGAAGCCAAGAGAGCGATACATCTAGCGAAAGCGCAAGCGGAAGAACAAATGGCAAGAAATGTAAGAAGGGGTGACAAAAATTTCTTCAGGTATATTAGTGAAAGGAAAATGACTAAAAAGGGAATTGTGAGACTAAAATACTGCGAACCACTATGTAGATAATGATGAAGAAAAAGCAAATTTGCTAAATAGATACTTTTGTTCTGTTTTCACAGAAGAAAATCCTGGAGAAGGCCGCGATGGAGTGGAAAAAGTACAAATGAGAATGGAGTGGATAGAACACCATTCACGGAAGAGAGTGTGTATGAACAACTTAAAAAGCTAAAGGTGGACAAAGCCATGGGACCGGACGGATCCACCCCAGGATATTGAGGGAGCTCAGAGAGGTTCTGGCAGGTCCTTTTAAAGATTTGTTTAATAAATCCTTGCAGACGGGAGAGGTTCCGAGGGATTGGAGAACGGTGGATGCATAGGCGCCCTGTATAAGAGGCTTGGGGAGGCTAAGCCTCCCCAGCCAATCGTAACCTTCCTCCCCTTGCTGCAACCCCACCGCCTCCAAATGCAGGGCTGCCTGGCACTGCAGCCAAGCAGCTCTGATCCTTCCCGCCCTCAGCTGAGCTTTCGGATGACAGCCCTCCTCTCTCCGTTTCCTCCCCCCCCCCCGGTGCGTGTTTACCTGTTTTCTTTCAGCGGCAGCGAGTGGCGACGACGGCAGAGATAAAGAAAGCACTACGGGATCCTGCAGCTCCTTCCTTCCCTTCCCTCACATGTGTCCCGCCTTCTGCGATGACGTATTTCCTGTTTCCGCGAAGGCGGGCTACGTGTGAGGGAAGGGAAGGAAGGCTGCAGGATCCCGTAGTGCTTTCTTTTTCTCTGCCGTCGTCGCCACTCGCTGCCGCTGAAAGTAAAACAGGTAAACACGCGCCGGGGGAGGGGGGGGGAAATGGAGAGAGGAGGGCTGTCATCCGAAAGCTCAGCTGAGGGCGGGAAGGATCAGAGCTGCTTTACTGCAATGCACTGAAAAGGAAACTAGTCAACAATGTGAAACAGAAGCAGCTCCAGAATGTAATTAACCAGTAAGATCTGTCTGTGCTCTTGTAGTGAACAACAGGATCAAATTACAGATATCAACTGTGCTGCCTTGTCCCTCCCCGCTCCAGCAACCTGAGACTACAAAAATTAGCTACTACAGAACTTCCAGAACCCCAAACCTAAGTTTAGGGTCACAACCTAGGTGGGTTCTGCATAGGTGCATCATTATTCTACATATCTAAGGGGATCACACAATTTTCACGCTATGTACCCCTACTACTTGACATTTCTAAAGCGCTACTAGGGTTACGCAGCGCTGTACAATTTCAACATAGAAGGACAGTCCCTGCTCAAAGGAGCTTACAATCTAAAGGACAAATGTGCAGTCAGTCAAATAGGGGCAGTCTAGATTTCCTGAAAGGTATAAAGTTAGGTGCCGAAAGCAACATTGAATCCATGTTTTCCTGTGCTTTTTCCTCTTGCACAGGCTGCCATTTTCTTTTTTACCTCTCCTGCTAATTATCTCTCCAGAGCAATCCAGGTACTATATATAGTTTTAAGTTATTTGGTGTTTTCCAATAAAGATTTGGAATTACATACACGTCTCCCTCGTTGTTTGGAAAGAGCCAGCTTGTCCTACTCCCTCTCTCTCGTCTGATTGAAATTTAGGTCAGCCTTAGAGATGGTCGTCCTTAGAGATGGTCGTCCACGATTTTCGGTCATATTGGAAACCGAGAATGCCCATCTCAGAAACGACCAAATCCAAGCCATTTGGTTGTGGGAGGAGCCAGCATTCGTAGTGCACTGGTCCCTCAATGCCAGGACACCAACCGGGCACCCTAGGGGGCACTGCAGTGACTTCACAAATTGCTCCCAGGTGCATAGCTCCCTTACCTTGGCAGCTGAGCCTCCCAACCCCCCCCAAAACCCACTACCCACAACTGTATATCACTACCATACCATAGCCCTAAGGGGTGACGGGGGACACCTACATGTGGTTACAGTGGTTTCTGGTGGGTTTTGAAGGGCTCACATTTACCACCACAAGTATAACAGGTGGGGGCAGGATGGGCCTGGGTCCACTTGCCTAAAGTGCGCTGCAGTACCCACTAAAACTGCTCCAAGGACCTGCATACTGCTGTGATGGAGCTGGGTATGACATTTCATGCTGGCATAGAAGCTGGCACAATGTTTTTAAATTTTTTTGGGTGGGAGGGGGTTGGTGACCACTGGGGGAGTAAGGGGAGGTCATCCCCGTTTCCCTCTGGTGGTCATCTGGTCAGTTCGGGCACCTTTTTGAGGCTTGGTCGCAAGTAAAAATGGACCAAGTAAAGTCGGCCATGTGCTCGTCAGAGACGTCCTTCTTTTATCCATTATCGGCTGAGGACGCCCATGTGTTAAGCACGCCCCAGTCCCGCCTTCGCTATGTTTCCGACACGCCCCCGTGAACTTTGGTCGTCCCCGTGACGGAAAGCAGTCGAGGATGCCCAAAATCGGCTTTCAATTATGGCGATTTGGGCGACCCTGGTAGAAGGACGCCCATCTCCCGATTTGTGTCGAAAATGGGCGCCCTTCTCTTTTGAAAAGCCCAAGTATATATCCATCGCGTGTCTGGGGAACTTGTAAGATGACTCGTCGGTCCGTGGGCTCTCGGAAGTGCCGGTATTTGTGGGTTGGGGTCTGAATTTCGCGTTTTTTAGGCTTCAGAAGGAGGATAGGAGCCGGAGATCGTTGTGCTCAACCTCTCTCAATCATGACGTCACCGGAAGTCGCCCAAGTATATATAAAGATGACTGTTCACTTTTGTTTCTTTTTCCATAAGTTTTTTAAAATTACTTTTCATGCAGCTGTATGCAGAATCTTCCATCTTAAGTAGCGAGATGTGGTAGCTGTGTTAGTCCACTTTTAAAGGTAATCAATAGAAAGTTATGTCCAATAAAAAATGTATCATCTTATTTTCTTTTCTGTGTTTTATTTTGTTTTATTTCTATTGATTACCTTTAAAAGTGGACTAACATGGCTACCACATCTCTCTGGCTGAATATTGAAACCCCACCCTCATGTCTCTGAATATCCACAGAAAACCAGCATCTAAACAAAGCAGCAATACAATGGCAGACGTTATCTGCATATTTGCCATTATATTGGGCCCATTAGTTCTGGAGCAGAGTCCCCAATTTCTGAAGACTTTAGGCAATTCAAACAAGTGAACCCTGCCCTGGGTCACAAAATACTCCAGACTAGCTCCTGGCTACATGACCGACCTGATCGACCCTACCAAGGAGAAACACATTCAAATCAGCAAGAACATACTTAAACTTTCACTTCCCAAGGTGTAAAGGACTGAAGTACAAATCAACATACGCGTCCAGTTTTTCCTACATAAGCTCACAACTATGGATACCAAAAGATCTGAAAACCACGAGCAACCACCTAAACTTCCGAAAAAAACTTAAAAACTCATCTTTTTAGAAAGTCTTACCCGGCAGAACCATTAAAAACGCCCAGCCACTAAAACACATCATCACTAAAACACATGGATGTAACACAGATCTTCGTTTTTGCTCGATCCCCCAGTGAGCGAACCACAATAGTTCCCATTTTAATCATACTATCACCTTGTAATTGTTAACACCGCAGTTCTTAATCATCTTTTTGTAACCATGTAAGCCACATTGAGCTTACAAATATGGGAAAATGTGGGATACAAGTGTAAACAACAACAAAAAATAGCCGTCAAATTAAACAAATTGCATGCAATTTGCTTAATTTGACCCGCTATTTTTTGTTGTTGTTTATTTAAAACTGAAGCGGTTGTTCTCTCATTTTTTTTGTTACTATGGATAGAAATGTAACAAATAAAAAATAAAACAAATAATCAACTTTTTCTACAGTCCCACTCACTCTTCTAGCTGTTTTTTTTTAAATACTCCTAAAAGGCTTATTATTTCCTACTTAAATTACATTATCTGCCCTCACAAGGTTCAAAATTATCCTTTCTTTTAGCAAATGACAAGACTGGGATGCTGAGGGGGTGGGGTAGGATAGCACACATGCCATGAAATGTTTGGGGTTTTGTACAGTTTTAACTGAAATAAATTAAGCCTGTAGAGAAAAAAAAATTCTCAACGAATGGAAGGACCCTTCTTTTCTCTGAAGCTCATTTACAGGTAATCCAGGCTTCTGGGGAACTGCCTGAGATGCAGATCCAGTACTTCTTTTCAATCTTATCCATTCCAGCTCCTCCCAAATCCAGCTCCTCTTCTCCTGTTTTGCCCACCTCCCCTTCCTTTTTGAATTCAAATTAAGCCCTGCAGGTAATGAATGTGAAACTACTACTACTACTACTACTTAACATTTCTAAAGCGCTACTAGGGTTACGCAGCCCTGTACAATTTAACAAAGAAGGACAGTCCCTGCTCAAAGGAGCTTACAATCTAAAGGACAAAATGTCAAGTTGGGGCAGTCTAGATTTCCTGAGTAGAGGTATAGTGGTTAGGTGCCGAAGGCGACATTGAAGAGGTGGGCTTTGAGCAAGGATTTGAAGATGGGCAGGGAGGGGGCCTGGCATATGGGCTCAGGGAGTTTATTCCAGGCATGGGGTGAGGCGAGGCAGAAAGGGCGGAGCCTGGAGTTGGCGGTGGTGGAGAAGGGTACTGAGAGGAGGGATTTGTCCTGTGAGTGGAGGATACAGGTAGGAGCGTAGAGGGAGATGAGGGTAGAGAGGTAATGGGGGGCTGCAGATTGAGTGCATTTGTAGGTTAGTAGGAGAAGCTTGAACTGTATGCGGTACCTGATCGGAAGCCAGTGAAGTGACTTCAGGAGAGGGGTGATATGCATATCGGTCTAGGCAGAAGACGGGCAGCAGAGTTCTGAACGGATTGAAGGGGGGATAGATGGTTAAGAGGGGGCCAGTGAAGAGTAGGTTGCAGTAGACAAGGCGAGAAGTGATGAGAGAGTGGATGAGAGTTCGGGTGGTGTGCTCGGAGAGGAAAGGGCGAATTTTGTTGATGTTATAGAGAAAGAAGTGACAGGTTTTGGCTGTCTGCTGGATATGGGCAGAGAAGGAGAGGGAGGAGTCGAAGATGACTCCGAGGTTGTGGGCAGATGAGACGAGGAGGATGAGGGTGTTGTCGACTGAAATAGAGAGTGGAGGGAGAGGAGAAGTGGGTTTAGGTGGAAAGACAATGAGCTCGGTTTTGGCCATGTTCAGTTTCAGGTGGTGGTTGGACATCCAGGCGGCAATGTCGGATAAGCAGACCAATACTTTGGCCTGGGTTTCCGCAGTGATGTCTGGTGTGGAGAGATAAAGCTGGGTGTCGTCGGCATAAAGATGATATTGGAAACCATGAGATGAGATCAGCGAGCCCAGGGAAGAGGTGTAGATTGAAAAAAGAAGGGGTCCAAGGACAGATCCCTGAGGAACTCCAACAGAGAGCGGGATGGGGGTGGAGGAAGATCCATGAGAATGTACTCTGAAAGTATGGTGGGAGAGATAAAGGAGAACCAGGAGAGGGCAGAGCCCTGGAACCCAAATGAGGATAGTGTAGCAAGAAGTAAATTATGATTGTCAGTGTCAAAAGCGGCGGATAGGTCGAGGAGGATGAGGATGGAGTAGTGACCTTTGGATTTGGCAAGGAACAGGTCATTGCAGACTTTAGTGAGTGCCATTTCTGTCGAGTGAAGAGGGCGAAAACCGGATTGAAGCGGATCAAGGATGGCATGAGAGGAGAGAAAATCAAGGCAACGGCTGTGAACGGCGCATTCAAGTATCTTGGAGAGGAAGGGTAGGAGGGAGATGGGGCGGTAGTTGGACAGGTAGGGTCAAGTGATGGTTTTTTGAGAAGTGGTGTGACTACGGCATGTTTGAAGGTGTTGGGGACAGTTGCAGTGGAGAGGGGTTGAGGATATGACAGATTGGGGGGGGGGGGTGACAGTAGGAGAGATGGTGTTTAGTAAGTTGGTGGGGATGAGATCCGAGGAACAGGTGGTGCATTTTGAGGAGAAAGAAGGTTTTGTCCTTCTTACAGAATTGTGGCTGGTGAAAGCATGGCTCAGAGTCTGCAAGAAGGAGCTTCTTGTTCTATCTGTTTGGATTATTTTACAGATCCGGTGACTATTGATTGTGGACATAACTTCTGTCCTCCCTGTATCAGTCAGTCCTGGGTGGGGATAGAAACAAACTTCCCCTGTCCCCAGTGCAGGGAAATATCTCAGCAGAGGAACCTCAGGCCTAACAGGCAGTTGGCAATAACACAGAAATAGTGAAAAAACAGAAAGAAACCAAGCAGAAAATCTGTGCGAGAAGCATGAAGAGAAATTAAAAATTGTTCTGCAGAAAGGATCAGAAACCAATCTGTCTCATCTGTAAGGAAAGCAAGGATCACAGATCTCACAGTGTGATCTGATAGAGGAGGCTGTGCAGAAATACAAGGTGTGTATCGGTATTACTACTACTACTACTACTATTTAGCATTTCTATAGCGCTACAAGGCATACGCAGCGCTGCACAAACATAGAAGAAAGACAGTCCCTGCTTACAATCTAATAGACAAAAAATAAATAGAGTAAGCAAATCAAATCAATTAATGTGAACGGGAAGGAAGAGAGGAGGGTAGGTGGAGGCGAGTGGTTACAAGTGGTTACGAGTCAAAAGCAATGTTAAAGAGGTGGGCTTTCAGTCTAGATTTAAAGGTGGCCAAGGATGGGGCAACGGGGGGCTCAGGAAGTTTATTCCAGGCATAGGGTGCAGCGAGACAGAAGGCGCGAAGTCTGGAGTTGGCAGTAGTGGAGAAGGGAACAGACAAGAAGGATTTATCCATGGAGCGGAGTGCACGGGAAGGGGTATAGGGAAGGACGAGTGTGGAGAGATACTGGGGAGCAGCAGAGTGAATACATTTATAGGTTAGTAGAAGAAGTTGAACAGGATGCGAAAACGGATAGGGAGCCAGTGAAGGGTCTTGAGGAGAGGGGTAGTATGAGTAAAGCGACCCTGGTGGAAGATGAGATGGGCAGCAGAGTTTTGAACCGACTGGAGAGGGGAGAGGTGACTAAGTGGGAGGCCAGCAAGAAGCAGATTGCAGTAGTCTAAACGAGAGGTGACAAGGGTGTGGATGAGGGTTTTGGTAGAGTGCTCGGAAAGAAAGGGGCGGATTTTACGGATGTTGTAAAGAAAGAAACGACAGGTCTTGGCAATCTGCTGGATATGAGCAGAGAAGGAGAGAGAAGAGTCAAAGATGACCCCAACGACAGTGTGTTCAGGATCAAAGATTAGGGTTACATCAAAGTGGTTTACATATTATTTACAGGTGCTTATTTTGTACCTGGGGCAGTGGAGGGTTAAGTGACTTGCCCAGAGTCACAGCTGCAGTTCCCCAGGATCAAAGTCCACTGCACTAACCACTAGGGCTATGCCTCCTATAACCTTAATTCAGGGAAATTCTATATATGTATTTAGATTTTGCTCACACCATTTTCAATAGTAGCTCAAGGTGAGTTACATTCAGGTACTCTGGATATTTCTCTGTCCTAGGAGGGCTCACAATCTACGTTTGTACCTGAGGCAATGGAGGGTTAAATGACTTGCCCAAGATCACAAGGAGCAGCAGTGGGATTTGAACCAGGCCACCTCGGGATTACAAGACCAGTGCTCTAACCATTAGGTCACTCCTCCACTCTACATGGCACAGGAAGTGCTACACTACCCTTGGCTTCGGATTTTCAGTTCATTGTCTGCACAATCCTATTTTAACATATTAATGTATAGCTCCTGACTCTGTATTTGATAAGGGTCTGGTATAGAAAGGTCAATGTTTCAGCACAAGACCACATCATGGGTGTACACAAACTGATGTACCTATAAAAATAGAAAAAACACTTATAAGAAAATAATCCATCTTTTATTTATGCATTCTTGTAATCCACTGTTATCCAAAAACAAGTTCCAGTTCAAAATGGCTTACATTTTACAGCTTGGTGCAGTTACGATAGTTTTTGCAGTCAAGATTTAGTGAAATCCTCAATAGCTTATGTGTTTGACCATGTCATATTTGACGAGGTAGGATTTGAAGAGGTTGGAATTAGATAGTTTATGTGGTTAGCTACAGAATGTTTTGAAGAGGTATGTTTTCAGTTCTCTTCGGAATTGAAAATAGTTAGTGATGCTTCTGGCTGCCTATGTTTAGTGCTATCCTATAAACATTGCCTAAAGTTAGGCACAGTTTATAGAATACGCATAGCGTCTGCCCCTGCAATTTTAAATTTAGATGTGACCATTTACGCCAACTAAAACCTGGTATAAATGCCCACGCCTAACTTAGGGGTGGATCGGGCGTATTCCTAACATTGCGCGTAACTCTTAGGAGCTCCCAATGCCCATGCCCCCTTTTGAAATCCACATGGTAGAATTTACACACCCCACTTTATAAAAAACGCTAAGCAAGTTCTGTGCATTAATTCTAATTAGAGCCAATTAGTGCCAGTAATTGCTTGTTAGTGGCCAATTATTGGTGCAAAATTGAGCACACAACTTTAGTCGCCATCCCCCGGTTTCTATTAGGCTTATTTTCGAAGAGAAGGCACCCATCTTTCGACACAAATCGGGATATGGGCATCCTTCTCCCAGGTCGCCCAAATCGATATAATTGAAAGCCGATTTTGGGCGACTTCACTGCTTTCCGTTGTGGGGACGACCAAAATTCACGGGGGCGTGTCGGAAGTGTAGCGAAGGCGGGACTGGGGCGTGCCTAACACATGGGCGTCCTCGACTGATAATGGAAAAAGAAGGGCGTCCCTGACGAGTACTTGGGCGACTTTACTTGGTCCATTTGTTTTTACGACCAAGCCTCAAAAGGTGCCCGAACTGACCAGATGACCACCAGAGGGAATTAAGGATGACCTCCCCTGACAGCAGTATGCAGGTCCCTGGAGCAGATTTATGGGTACTGCAGTTCACTTCAGGCAAGCGGACCCAGGCCCATCCTGCCCCCCCTGTTACACTTGTGGTGGTAAATGAGCCCTTCAAAACCCACCAGAAACCCACTGTACCCACATGTAGGTGCCCCCCTTCACCCCTTAGGGCTATGGTAGTGTGTACAGTTGTGGGAGTGGGTTGTTTGGGGGGGTTGGGGGGCTCAGTCCTCAAGGTAAGTGAGCTATGCACCTGGGAGCAATTTGTGAATTCCACTGCAGTGCCCCCTAGGGTGACCGGTTGGTGTCCTGGCATGTCAGGGGGACTATGAATGCTGGCTCCTCCCACGACCAAATGGCTTGGATTTGGTCGTTTCTGAGATGGGTGTCTTCGGTTTCCATTATGGCCGAAAATCATGGACGACCATCTCTAAGGTTGACCTAAATTTCGCGATTTGCACGTCCCTGACCGTATTAGTGAAATGAAAGATGGACGCCCATTTTATTTCCTTCACCGGGATGTCCTGCGAGGACGTCCTTAGGAAAACTTGGGCACCCCTTTCGATTATGCCCCTCTATATAACTCAAGGATTTGTGCACAACTTAGTTAACAAGCTAATCAGCACCAATAATTGCCACTTAAGCGATTGTTGGCACTAATTGGCATTAATTAGAATTTAGGCGCACGTATATTCTAAGGTGCTCAGTTAAAAAGGGGGTGTGACCATGGGCGGATCATGTCTCATATAATACCCAGCTCTCACAACTATTCAACACATTTTCAACAATGGTAAAGGGTATTCATATGTATAGGACAGTGGTGTAGCCAGACAGCCAATTTTGGGTGGGCCTCAGACCAAAGTGGGTGGGCACAAAATTTTCTCTCTGCCCGCCCCCTTCCTCCCCCTATTCTCCACCTCTCCCCCAGCACCCCCCAACTCAAAATAGAAACAGAAACACTTTAGCTCATGAGAAAGTGACATCCGCTATGCACATTTCTCAAGCTATCATATTTCAGTTAAGATTCAAAATAAAATGCCTTTTCTACCTTTGTTGTCTGGTCATTTTCTTTTTCCATCATGTTGATCCAGTTTCTCTTTTGAACTTTCCAATCTTTCTGCTATTTCTCCTTCAAGCAGCTGCTGTCCATTTGTCTTTTTCTCCTCTCGTTCCATTCCCTCACTTCACTTGCCTCTGACATATTGACCTTTCCATTTTAGCTCTTTCCTCCTTTTTTTTTTTCTTTTCTCTGTCCACCCAAATTTTATCCTAACCCCTTTTCCTTTTTTTACTTTTCAGATACCTGTCAGATTTCCATTTCACACACTAGTTCTCCTATTCCCCATCTCTCTACTTCCCCAGCCATCCATTCCCTTCCATCTTCAATCTATTCCCCATTACCATATTTCTTTCCCCTGTAATCACCATCCTCCTCGAGTTTATTTCCTTGCCACCCCCTTGGCCTCTCCCCATGGTTCCACCTTTCCCAGTCTCTCTCCCTCCACCCTTCTAGCCCAGCATCTGCTCCCTCTCTTCTCCCCACCCCCTCCCAGCATCTTCCTGTCACTTCTCTCTTTTCTTGCCCCCCTCTCCTGTGGCCAGAATTTCCCCCCCATCCTGTTTCTTTCCACCCCCCCTCTCCCCCTTCGCAGCATCTCTCATGGCAAAGAACGACAACGTGGATGCAGCAGCTCACAGGTTTGCTTGCTGTGTTTGAGACGCGACGGCTGCGCGGGGAGTGGAAAGAAACAGAAATTTACCAAATGGCTTCCTTACAGTGGACTTCATAGGCTGGCTCACTTGCACTCCACTCCCGACGTTGCAGCGGTGAACTGGCGTGCGGGGCGCTACTCTCCAGTAGTAAAAGCAGCAAGCCGGCAGGTTCGAGTCCGTCCTTCGCTTCCCTGCCCTCTCTGCGTCCCCCTGCCTGAAAGGAAATGACATCACAGGAAGGCGTCCCGCAGAGAGGGCAGGGAAGCGAAGGACGGACTCGAACCTGCCGGTTTGCTGCTTTTACTACTGAAGAGCAGCGCACTGGGCCCCTGCCCGCCAGTTCATCGCTGCGAGGCGAGGATTCAAAGATACGGACGGACGGGGATGGACTCGGACTCTGGGTGGGCGGGCCTAGGCTAAATTGGGTGGTCTGGGCCCTCCAGGCCCACCCGTAGCTACGCCCCTGGTATAGGATCCCTCAGGTGTCTCTGTCACCACCACACAGGCTTAATAACATGAGCCAGGCACTTTTATGGTGGGCAGATATTCCTCTTTGATCCATTTTACTATCAAACCTTAAATATATATCCTTTTCACTTTTTATTCTTCTCTATTTTTAAATATTCAAAACAGAAGCACTTAGCTTTTAAAAGTAGTCTCAATATATACTCCTTCAATCTTCATTTCAGAACTGGTCATTCATCTCGGAGAGCATATTACCGACATGAATTCACGTTTCGCAATTAGTGCTGTATCAAGATCTATCTCCTATAGATGAAAAATATATTAGTACTTAAACATTTCCCATCATCGACAACCCATTCATACAATATAAATACCTCAATCGAGCCTGGAAACAACTTCCTGCTTTCTTTTTATGTTTCAAATGGCCGCGGCATTCTAACGCTTTAAATAGGGGGTTTCCCCAACTTCATTACGTCAGTATTTGTTCCACCAATCCCAGAGCTCATCTAATAAACTCCTCCTCCGTATTCAAATTACTGACATCCATTCAATTTCCCGAGTTAAAACCCCTTCGGTTGCATAGAGTTAAAGCAAAAATCCACGATTGTTCTTTATAATTCAAATGCTTCAACATTACCACCCTCCCACCCAACTTGAACGTGATCAATGATTCTCCATTTTATATCTGCAATTTTATGGTTACACTCCGAACCAATGTTGTACAAGTGGAGCTTCCTCTTATTGGTTTTAAATCCGATATATGTTCATTTAACCGGATTTTTACCGGTCGTTTACATCCTGCCCACATATATCTTCTCACACGGGCATATTATCACGTAAACCACCATAGCTGTTAAACAAGACGTTACAGGGACGCGATTTAGAAGTACTTGTTTAGTCTGAGGATCCTGCCATTCAGGGCCACTTATCGTTTGACTGCACCATTGGCAATTACCACAAAGAAGTATGCTGAGGATTCATAACTCTAGCAAATGTCTTTTCTTCTTCTTCTTTGAAAGTAATTCAATATTTTTTGATCTAGAGAAGGCTATTACAGGTTTTTCCAAAAACATACCATCTACTTGCACCACATGCCAGTTAGTCATAATTGATTGAACAACAAACTTTGCCAAAGATGAAAAGGGAAGAACGCATATTAATATTTCTTCTTCATTCCCCACATCATGATGTTCTTGCAGCAATACATTTCTTTGTGCAAACTTTGCGCACAAGTAGGCCCGCTTTAAGATCTTTTCAGGATAACCTCGCTCTCTAAAACATGCTTTTAATATCTCCGCTTGAGCTTTAAATTCGGTTAATGAAGAGCATAAACGTCTCAATCGTAGAAACTGTCCAATGGGTAGATTACTTCTTAAATGGTACGGATGAGAACTTGCAAAATGGATGTAATTATTTCGATCCGTATCCTTACGGTAAATAGATGTAACAATTTTTCCTGCATGTTTTCTCATATGAATATCCAAAAAATTAATACTCTTTTGATCAAACACGGCAGTAAATTTAAAATCTAGATTCAAGGTATTTATCCATTCTATAAATTCAGCCAGCGATGATTCAGAGCCGGTCCAAATTACAAAAATGGCATCCAGAAACCTTTTCCATATTCTCACTGATGAAAATCTACTAGATGATATATAAATTTTTCTTCAAACGCTGCCATATATAGCGCAGCTACCGAGGGGCTAACGTAGCTCCCATGGCTACCCCATGATGTTGAGCATAAAATGTACCATTGTCCCAAAAATAGTTTCTTTTAACCACCAATGTAGCCAGCTCCAATAAAAATGCCGTCGAAATACGTGGAGAGGAAGTGCGTTTTCCAGATTCTCCCTAATAACCTCCAAAGCCGCATTTTGAGGGATGTTCGTATATAAAGGGGATACATCCATGGTAACAAACCATGCTTCATCGGGAATATCATAATTTCTTCTAAATAACGTAGCATCTCCGTCGAATCTTTAACATATGATTTAATCTCTTTGACCATAGGTAAAAGAAAAAATGTCCACAAATTTTGACAAACGGCTCAAGAACTGAATTTATTGTAGACACTATAGGTCTACCTGGTGGTGTCTTACAGTTCTTATGTACTTTAGGCAGGAAGTAAATGTATGGAACAGAAGAGTCTTATTTACCAAGAACCCAGCTTCTTTCTGAGTTAACATTCCTCTCATTAACGCATCCTCCACAATCTGTTCAATTTGTACACCAATCTCCACCGTAGGGTCTCCCGTCAGAGGGGTATAGAAGTTTACATCACTAAGATGTCTCTAGCCTCTGCTTCATACATATATACGGGCTGGATAGTCACCGCTTCTCCTTTATCCGCCCGTTGAATATATAAATCAGGATTCCTTCGTAACTCTTTAAGGGCTATAGATTCACTTTTCGACAGATTGTGTATTATCCATCGTTTTGAAGGATCGTTTTCAATCTTCAATAAATCTGAAAGGACCAATTTCAAAAAAGTATGAATCACCGGGTCCATCGTTTGCGGATACCATTTAGACTTAGGCTTTACCACTGAAATATCAGTACTCGCTGCATGATCATGGAAAAAACTTTAATTTGAAGTAGCCTGACATATTGGTAAATCACTACTCTTGTCTTAAAGGGGTCATAATAAATGGCGGGTACAAACCCCAATCCCAAATTTAGGACTGCTCTTTGATCCTCAGTAAAGGCAACCTCTGCGATAGTATGGAACTATCTGTTTTTAATATGTCCCTCTGTTGGTCGAGCCTCTGTCCATTTGATTCTTCAAACGACCTCTGCGTGTACCTTGGCCACGTCCCCGATCTAAAGGGCGCTCCTATTGTTCGTTAATCCGAACCATTCTTCTATCTCGTCCATCATCGCTACTGCCATCCGAATCTCCTGAAGAGTTTTCAAAACTCTGTCCCACTCTTCTTTCATCATGTAACGGATATTTATTTTTCCATGAATATGCTTTATCCTGAAGATAATCTCTCTCATCTCTCTTATATTTTTTAATTTTTACTTGTCGAATAGAATCTTTAAACGTATTAATATTTCTTAATAATTCCGCATGTTGTTTCTCGTATTCCTCAGTAGAATAAGTCACCTTTAATTGCTTCTCCAATCTATTTATTTGCTATTTAATCTCACCTTCGGTAACACTTGTTTTTTCTACTATCAATACCATCAGATCCCGGCTACATTTATTTAGAATCGCCACCCGTTTATCAACAAATTCCTTATCTGATGTAAACATCTTAGGTTCTTTGATGACCCGCAAACCCCTTGGAATCATGGATTTTTTCAAATATTGCACCAAAGTACTTCCGTGTAACTCTGCTCTTGTCAATCTCTTATATTGATTAAGGCAATCAGTCCATGAGCTCTGGGAGGTACCCCCAGCCTCATCATCTAACAGGGCTGGCTGCTGTAGAATGCGGGAGACTTGCTCCTCCGTGAATCCTTCAAAGTTTATCATGATACCTATTTTTTTACTTCAATCCAATAAATATGGGCGGATCATGGGCATTTCTAAAATCTATGTGCGTTGTTACAGAATACATCCAGTCCGCGCCTAATTTAGGCGTCGGCATTTACACCATGTTTTACTTGGCGGAACTGCCCACTAAAAATTTAGTCACACAGACGGGCGCTCAGCGTATTCTATAAACTGCGCAGAGATTTAGGCGTATTCTATAAAGTATGCCTAAAGAGTATGCCTGGGCGTATATTTTTCAACGTGGATTTTTTTAGGTGCCATACGTAGAGTCTAGTCCCATATATAGAATTTCCCCCTATTTGTGTGTTAAGATTATAGAGTACTAGCTCTTATGTGCTCAGCAAGATTCTGCAATCTCTGTGCACAGGTAACATACTGCCTAGCTGCAAGGGGCATTCACAGGGGGAGGGGCATGAACGTGTCATGCAGTTACCTGCAGAGGGTATAGAATCCTGATGTCGTGTAAATGGCAACTTATCCTAGTATTCTAGAATATATAAGTACATAAGTATTGCCACACTGGGACAGACCAAAGGTCCATCAAGCCCAGCATCCTGTTTCCAACAGTGGCCAATCCAGGTCACAAATACTTGGCAAGATCTCAAAAAAGTTCAATATATTTTATGCTGCTTATCCCAGAAATAAGCAGTGGATTTTCCCCAAGTCAATTTAATAATGGTCTATGAACTTTTCCTTTAGGAAGCCATCTAGACCCTTTTAAAACCCTGCTAAGCTAACCACCTTTACCACATTCTCTGGCAACGAATTCCAGAGTTAATTACACGTTGAGTGAAGAAACATTTGGGAGGGTGACAGTCTCCTCTGCCTGGTTAATCATTCTAAATTTCTACTGTTCCTAATAGTCAAAACATTTGTCTCTTGTAGCTTTGGGAGTTATCTGGCTAAATCGTCATTCATCCAGCTGCTTAAAAATTTCCTTTTTAATTGTACTTTGGGAGTTCCTGGCTCTGGTAAACTGCAACCTCAATTACATACTTTACTCAAAAAACTTTTCTCAAAAATTTTGAATAGTCTTTGATTATTTCTACTCTGCTTAACAACTTGGTCTTGATTATCCAACCTTCGCTAATCCGACCATCTGGCATATCTGACAGACCCCCTCCTCCTCCCAGGTAACATCATCACATTTATGTCTATTAAAAATCTTTATTTTAGAACAATTTTTGAAAATTGAGAGCTCTCTGCCTCTGTTTATGCGTTGTTTGTGGGTCCGCTCCTTGAGTATTGCATTCAGTTCTGGTCGCCATATCTCAAAAAAGATATAGCGGAATGAGAAAAGATTCAAAGAAGAGCAACCAAAATGATAAAGGGGAGGGAACTCCTCTCATATGAGGAAAGGTTAAAGAGGTTAGGGCTCTTCAGCTTGGAAAAGAGATGGTTGACGAGTGATATGATTGACATCTACAAAATCCTGAGTGGTGCAGAACGAGTAGAAGTAAATCGATTTTTTACTCGTTCCAAAAGTACAAAGACTAGGGGACACTAGAAGAAGTTACATGGAAATACTTTTAAAACAAATAGGAGGAAATATTTTTTCACTCAACAAATAGTTAAGCTCTGGAACACTTTGCCGAAGGAGGTGGTAACAGCAGTTAGCGTATCTGGATTTTAAAAAGATTTGGACAAATTCTTGGAGGAAAAGGCCATAGTGTGCTGTTGAGACAGTCATGGGAAGTAACTTCTTGCCATAGGATTTGTAGTATTTATTTATTTAATTGCATTTGTATCCCACATTTTCTCACCTATTTGCGGGCTCAGTGTGGCTTACAATACATTGTAAATGATGGAAATACAGTTTCTTACATTACGATTATGGGTTACATTGTGAATAGTTAAGGAAGACAGAGTCAGATCAGTCGCCTTTGGGGCGTAGAAACTAAAGGATATGGTGTAGGGGAATTACTACGCTGATCGAATAATAGCAAGTGAGCGATGGGGTAGACAGTTTTTATCTGTGGGTAGATATTGAATGGGAGAGAGTACGGGGACATGGAGTACGTGGGGTAATATCTTGAGGCATTGTTATGATGTATATGGGATTTATATGTTTTGATCCTTGCGGTATGTTTTGTCAAAGAGATAGGTCTTCAATCGTATGGAATGTTGCCACGATTTGGGTTTCTGCCAGGTACTTATGATCTGGCTTGTCCACTGCTTGGAAAACAAGATACTGGACTAGATGGACCACTGGTCTGACCCAGCTGATCCAGCTTCTTAGAAAATTGAGACTATATATATCTGCAAAGCAATTTATCTTAAAGGTTTCTCTCCCTTTTGTTTGAATACTGATGATTAAAAGTTTTATGTCATATTACTGTTACTACTACTTATCATTTCTATAGCTCTGCTAGACACATGCAGTGCTGTTCACTGAACTCGAATGAGACAGACCCTGTTCCACATTGAATACAATCTATTCAAGACAAACAGGTAAATAAGGGATTAGGGAATTACTCATTGTGGAAATGATTAAAACAAGCATAGATACTGGACAGGTGAATAGGAGTTAGAAGTTATAAACAGCCTCAAAAAGGTGGGCTTGTAGCCTAGAATTGAGTACAACTAGGGCAGAAATGGCTGCTGAGGTAATTTTTTATTCTCTGATTAACATACGCCAATTATCAATATTAATATGTGTCTCTAACCCATTTGGGGTTATTTGGTGGAAGTATTGCTGGTGCCCTATGTGTGATGCAGGATCTAAAATAGATATGGTTATTGTTCATATGAGAAATTTGAAATTCACCTGAGGCCTTTGAGGAAGAAGCTGAATGAGATTCTGAAATTTAAATTCAGTGAAGAGCAGAAAGCTGAGAAGCTGATGGTAAGTGACTGTCAGGCTCCTTTTCGAAAGAGATGGACGTCCATCTTCTGACATAAATCGGAACATGGACGTCCATCTCCCAGAGACGTCCAAATCGGTATAGTTAAAACCCAATTTTGGACATCTATAACTGAAGTCCGTCGCAGGGACGTCCAAATTTCAAGGGGGCATGTCGGAGGCGTGGTGAAGGCGGGGCTTGGGTGTACCTAACACTTGGACGTCTTTGAGCCATAATCAAAAAAAGCAGGGATGTCCTAAAGTTAAAACTTGGACGTTTTCACCCGGACATGTTTTTTTTACAAATAAGGCATAAAAAGGTGCCTGAAATGACCAGATGACCATCAGAGGGAATTGGGGATGACCTCCCGTTACTCCCCCAGTGGTCACTAACCTCCTCCCACCCTCAAAAAACATCTTTAAAAATATTGATTGCCAGCCTGAGATGTCATACTCAGGTCCATGACAGCGCATGCAGGTCCCTGGAGCAGTTTTAGTGGGTGCAGTGCACTTCAGGCAGGCGGACCCAGGCCCATACCCCCCCTACCTGTTACATTTGTGGAGGAAACAGTGAGCCCTCCAAAACCCACCACAAACCCACTGTACCCACATCTAGGTGCCCCCCTTCACCCATAAGGGCTATGGTAGTGGTGTACATTTGTGGGTAGTGGGGGGGGGGCTTGGGGGGGTTGGGGGGGCTCAGCATAATATAAGGGAGCTATATTTCTGGGAGCAATTTATGAAGTCCACTGCAGTGCCCCCTAGGGTGCCTGGTTGGTGTCCTGGCATGTCAGGGGGACCAGTGCACTACAAATGCTGGCTCCTCCCATGTCCAAATGACTTGCATTAGGATGTTTTTGACATGGACATCTTTGGTTTCGAAAATCGCCGGGAAGTCAAAGACGTCCATGTCTAAGGACGTCCAAATCCAAGGATGTCCTTGGTATTTTCGAAATGAAAGATGGACGTCCATCTTTTTCGAAAATACGGATTTCCCCGCCTCCCCCCCCCCCCCCCAGATTTGGACGTTTTACAAAGACGTCCAAATCCCAACTTGGATGTTTCGTTCGAAAATGCCCCTCCATGTCTCCCTCTCAGATGCTTTCTGAATTGCTTTCATTGGGGCCCTTTTACTAAGCCGCAGTAAAAGTGGCCTGCGGCAGTGTGGGCGTGTGTTTTGGACGCGCACTGGGCCATTTTTTACCACGGCTGGGGAAAATGGGCTTTTTTCTAATGGGCTGGGAAATGGGCGTGTGCTGAAATTAAAACTAGCGTACGCCTATTTACGGCCTGAGCCCATACCGCCACCCATTGATCTTGCAGTAAGGGCTCACGCGCTACCCGTGCGGTAACCATGCAGTACGCGCCAACTGCTGATTACTACCAGCAACACCCCCAGTGGTAGAGAACAGAAAATTATTTTCTACCACGGGATTCGGCGCACGCCAAACTCAGAATTACCGCTGGGTGCACGCGCTAGCCCAAGAGTAGTGCCGATTTGGCATGTGCTACCCTCGCGTTAGCCCTCCTGTGCCTTAGTAAAAGGGCCCCTTTGTTCCTATTAAGCCTTCAAAACTCAATTAATTAGTACACTAGTTTAGAACTCATTGTGTTTGTACATGTAATGAAAAAGTTTGAGCTTGACATTGAGTTCTGCCTAAGTATTGTTATCATAGTTAATGCTCTCTTGAAAATACATAATAGACTCTCAGGTCAGCAATTGATAGCATTATCATATTAAATGAAGTAATTTGTACTAAGTGGAATGACAACATGCTTAGGGCTAAGGAGGATGTTTCACATGAATCTCTGGAAACCTGGCCAGTTCCTGGGGATGCATTATGAAACTATCATATCCTTAAATACACGTCAGCCTTATTCAATTAAATGATGAGATCATGTTTATTGGTCAGTATAAAACATGGGAGCTAAGGGCGGACAGAGGGTTTTTCAGAACGGGAGCAGACGTGCTGTCCAGGCCCCGTGTGCCCGATGAGACTCTCTGTCTGACTGCATCGGAACCTCCCAGTCGCTGGCAGAAGATGATGTCTGCAACTCAAGCAGTGATGTATGATTTATGATTTACTTATTTGAATAAAGTTTTTGTAATAACCTTTGACCACCTCTATAGTATATGTCTGACAGAGATATATTCGAAAGAACCTAAAGCAGAACAGTGTAGATAGTAAATTACCATCTACTATACACATACATGAAGCAGTGGTGTGAATACCACCCAGTGAATAAGGGACCCAGGGACTGGTAACTGCAGAGGCAAAGTGTGGCACCTCCTAACCCTCTTCTTTGGGCCAGCGGTAAGAAGAGCACTTAAGTACATCATCTTCTTATTACAAAACTTGGCCCTGTGGCAACAGAAGATGGTGGTGATCATGTGCATCTCCTGCCAAGTTTGAGGTAAGTTCAATGTTCACCTTGAACATCTACTGCCAACCTCAATAAAAGCTTTCTGGCATGGGGGAAGGAGAGAAGGAACAAAGAGGAACTAAGAATCCTGATCTTCAATTGCTCCGAGATGAGAGAAAGATGAGCCCTATTGCTCTTGGGGTGCTTCTGCAAAATTTTGCTGGGGAACCCAAAATTTGAACTTATTGCAAAATACCCTCAGTGAGACATTTCTTTGACGTTGATATATTCCATGGACTTATACTCTCCCTCCTCATTACAAGGTTGGACTATTGCAATATTATCTACATGGGTCCTTCACGTTCATTACTGAAAAAACGACAGACTGTACAGAACATAGGTGTCCGATTATTGTGTCGTGCAAAGAAATCGGATCACGTTATTCCATTATTTAGAAAAAATCATCGGTTGCCGGTAGTGCAAAGAATCACTTACAAAATTGCATTTTTTGCTTTCAAAGCATTCAAAATGGGCTTGCCAGACTATCTTGCTGCTCTCACCATTCCATGTACTCCCTCACGGGTTCTCCAGTCTATTAACTCCAGGCTCCGCTCATTCTGCCTCGCCTCACCCTATGCTTGTAACAACCTTCCTGAGCCCTTACGCCAAGCCCCCTCCCTGCCCGTCTTCAAGTCTTTGCTTAAAGCCCACCTCTTCAATGCTGCGTTCGGCACCTAACCCTTACCGTTCAGTGAATCCAGACTGCCCCAATTTGACTGCCCCTGTCGGACCGACCGTTCACTTGTCTATTAGATTGTAAGCTCTTTGAGCAGGGACTGTCTCTCTTTGTTAAATTGTACAGTGCTGCGTAACCCTAGTAGCACTCTAGAAATGTTAAGTAGTAGTAGTAGTATTAACAACTATCATCTAATTCTTCCTAGTCCGAAAGAAGCATGACTTGAAACTACAAGATACTAACTCTGCTTTGTATTTTTTGGCTCCTTTCACCTGGAATAATTTGCTTTTGAACCTTCATTAAAAGAATTTAAAACTGTGCTAAGAATCTGGCTCTTTGGTCAGGCATTTGATACTGATCAAGGGAGTGGGTGAAGGTCTTTCTCTCTGGTAGTGGGTTCACTGTTGGACAGCTACTTACTGATTTAACCTTTGTTTTCTATCCTTTTTCTATACTGTGGTTCGGATGTTTAACTATATTGTATTCTCCTGTGTGTATGCTTATTGTCCTTTCAAAAAACTGAGGGGGTCTTTTACTTAGGTGTGCTGGCGTTTTTTGTGCATGTTAAAAATAGGTGCATGCTAAATGCTAAAGACACCTATGTATTCCTATGGGCATTTAGCGTGTGCCTATTTTTAACACGCAGAAAAAACGCCAGCACACCTAAGTAAAAGACCCTGTAACTAAATAAAAGGTAGTCAATGATGGTCAGGTGATGCCATCTCCAGGGTATTGCAGTAGATTCTCATGTGCAAGGCATGGGCCACTGTTAAAACTTGTACACTGTGAGAGTTGAAGGCAGTGAATGCTATTTCTTAATTGGTGATTGCTGTCCAATCGGGTTACTGATGACTGTGTACCTATAATGTTCTTCTGTATCTTAATTGGCTAAGCAGGGGCCACCCTGATTGGTTGATGTATTTCCCCCTAGCCTCTGGCTGCCCCCTTCTTGTTCATTGTCTGATTGTCTGCTGTGCATGGTTTGCTCTGCTGTTCTGCCCCTCTCCTGTGTTCCTGAAGCTCTGCAATCCTCCTGGTCCTTCTTCTGTTTCTCCTGCTTGGTTATATTTGATTTTGTGTGAATCCTAACCTTGTTTGTCTTGTTTTTGTCTTGGACTCTACACAAGAAGGACACTGAAATTTCTTCTTTGTGGTTTTGATCTCTCGAATGTAGCATGAGACAAAGATCAAGAGAGAGAAAATCCAGTCTGAATTTGAAGAGCTCCACCAGTTTCTGAATGAGGAGCAGCAGAGCCTTCTCACAAGGCTGGAAGAGGAAGAGAAGGAGATTCTACAGAAGATCTGGGATAATGTGACTCAAGTAGAACATCCAAATTCCTTTCTCAAGAACTTGATCTTGGACATAGAGGAGAAGTGTCAGCAGTCAGCAACTGAGTTACTGAAGGTGAGACTCCAGTATGGAGCTGGGCCCCCAATTCATCTGATATTTAATACCTAGAACAGAATCTTTGCCATTAACAAATGAATGTACCAGGTCCTATTGTTTCGCCTGTCAGTCTCTCATACCGTCAACCCCTGCTCCGTCTGCTCTCCCTCTTTCAGTGGTGTCTCATCTCCTTCATAGGCTCCAATGCCTTTCCAAGTCATTCCCCGTACAGCCGCTTCTATCTTCCACATTCTGCCATATGACTCACATGATCAGTCACTTTTTTCTTCAGCTGCTCTATCAAGAATTCCTGGTCAATAATAAAAAGCACACGGTGGAATCAATTGAAAAGCTCCAATTTATTTATTGATTTTGACTTAGCTCATCTGTTTCAGTTGTATCTCATGGTGAGTTATGGTTAGCTCTTTCCAAACAACAAGGGAGACGTGTATGTAATTCCAAATCTTTATTGGAAAACACCTAGGGCCCCTTTTACTAAGCCACGTAAGCGTCTATGTGAGCCCAACATGCTCCAAAATGGAGTTACCGCCCGACTACCGTGTGGTTTTTGCGGTAATTTCATTTTTGGCGCACGTCTGATACACACGTCTGAAAAATATTTTTTCTTTTCGGACGCGCAGAACGGTTGCACGCCAAGTGGCATTTGAAGCGCGTAGGTCATTACCGCCCGGATTCTTTACCGCTAGGTCAATGGCTGGCAGTAAGGTGTCAGACCCAAAAATGGACATACGACAATTTTGATTTTGCCGCACGTCCATTTTCAGGGAACATAAAAGAGACCTTTTTTACAGGAGCGCTAAAAAAATGGATTGGCACGCGCCCAAAACCCATGCGGAAACTGTACACTACCACAAGCCATTTTTCAGTGCGCCTTTGTAAAAGGATCCCCAAATGACTCAACACAGCTGCTGTGTTTTGGCACCAAAGCGCCTGCCTCAGGAGTCTTGAGGTGTAATATTTATTTATTTAGATTTTGCTCACACCTTTTTCAGTATTAGATTGATGTTACCTTGTTTCAGGTTATTAATACAAGGAACAATTGTAGTGTTGAAAATCATGGGTTTTCAACAGTACCTTTGTTCCTTGTATTAATAGCCTGAAACCAGGTAACATCAATCTATTATATCTCAAGACTCCTGAGGCAGGTGCTTTGGCGCCAAAACACAGCAGCTGTGTCGAGTCATTTGGTGTTTTCCAATAAAGATTTGGAATTACATACACGTCTCCCTCGTTGTTTGGAAAGAGCCAGCTTGTCCTACTCCCTCTCTCTCGTCCAATTGACTTTCATAGGAATCCTGTGCACCTCCACTTTTTTTTGCAGTTATATTCAGCTACAGTAAGGATTTTCCTGTCCCCAGAGGACTTCCAATCTCACTTTGTATTTGAGAGAATAGAGAGAAGGGAGGTGAGAGGTATGGGAGGTGGAAGAAACATGGTGAAGAGGGGGGGTGGGGGGAGCGGAGATAGGAAGATAAATTGTGGAGTAAGAAAAGGAGAGGAAATACCTCCAGTGAAGGTGAAGGGTAGAAAGGTACATCAAGAGAAGAGATCAAACCATACTGAAAGGGAGAAGAGGAGACACACAGAGACAAGAGAGAATGTGGAAAGAGATAAAAGGAAGAAAGATTGTAAGCCTTCTGGTGACAGGGAAATACCTAGATTGCCTGAATGTTAACTCACCTTGAGCTACTACTGAAAAGGATGTGAGACAAATGTAAAGAAATAAATACCCCTTCATGAGCCTGATAGATGTGCAGAAAATATGATACAGCTTGGAGGCCATTTCCGATAATTATTAGGTGGCCTAACTGCTCATATGTACCCATGAAATCTGTGCAGTCATGAAAAGTATCCTTGTCCCGATCATCGTAGACTGGTAAATTTGGTATGGATCAATGGAAGGCCAAAAAGATATTAAGTGATGTATGTGTGTATTGGTGGAACACAGTGGATCCTCAATAAATACCCGTTTGGGTCACTGAGAGGTTACTGGCGGATCTCAGAGCAGATTCATCCCTTGCTTCTCATTCCCAAGCAATCAATAGTAGTTTTCCCTAAGTCTGCCTGGCTACTGATTCGTTATGGACTTCTCCTCCAGGAACTTCTCTATATTACACGCTTTAATCTCCTCATCTTGTAACAAATTCCACAATGTAATTGTGCGTCAATGAAATGGAAAAAGACTTTCACTGATTTATTTTAAATGTGCTACTTGTTAGTTTCATGGAGTGTCACCTAGTTTGAAGAGATGAAAAAAAAGAAAACTCACTCCCTATTTACCCATTCCACCCCACTCATGATTTTATAGATCTTATCATATCCCCTCTCTCGTCTTTTCTCCAGACTGAAGATCCCTAATATATTTTAACCTTTCTTTATAAGGGAACCCATTTCATCTCCTTTATTATGTTTGTCTTGACCTCAGGAAGGAGGTTTAGGCTTCTGAAAGCAAATCAAGAAATAAGTTAGTCCAATAAAAAGGTCCCTCCTTATTTTCCATTGCTGCTGTATAATCTGTAGGATATAAATGTAATAATCTGTCTTTTCTCCTCTAGGATGCAAAGGGCTACCCTGAGCAGGTATGGCTGTGTTCTAATCTCTCTCACTGTATAAGAAATAGCAACCCTGTAATGTCACTGTGGGACCTGCACATCTGCAAGGGACTGAGGGATGATGGGACACACTCTCACACACCTGTGCTGGCGAGAATCACGTGCTGTCCTATTCACTTCTTGGGTCAAGGGTCATGGATTTAATATACTGCCTTTCTGTGGTACCAGGGCCGCCGAGAGGGGGGGCAAGGGGGGGACAAAATTCTCTCTCCTTCTCCTGCTCCCAGACCGCCAGCGCTGCAGTCCCTGGTCTCACCTGCCTGTCCTCGGCTCTGTCAATAGCCCCCCTCCGTCTGCCACCGTGACTGGGCCCCCTGTATTCAAATTGGCAGCGCCTCACCTCCGTATGAAAGCGACAGATCGCCTCCCTTCGGGCCCCCCCTTCTCTGTGCCCCACCCTCGCGGAAACAGGAAGTGATGAGGGCGGGACACAGTGTGGGAAGGCCGGAAGGGAGGCGATGTGCCGCTTTCACACGGAGGTAGGCGCTGCCGATTTGAATGCAGGGGGCTCGGTCATGGTGGCGGACGGAGGGGGGTTGTCGACGGGGCTGGGGGTGGGCGGGTGAAGACTGGGGACTGCGGTGCCGGCGGCCTGAGAGCAGGAGAGGGAGGTGACAGTGGTAGGGATTGGGGGGGCAGCCTTGCCCCGGGCCTGGCTCAGTCTCTCGGCGGCCCTGTGTGGTACAACCAAAGTGGTTTAAGTGACTTATATGGAGGTACTTCTTCACCCTGTTATCCTCACACTCCATAATATTAGAAACATAAACACTTGTGAGATATAGACAAAAAAGAATCTGAGGGGCTCTTTTGCTAATGCGTGCCTAAAAGTGGCCTGCGGTGGTTTGAATGCGTGCAGGTCAGTTTTCCAGCGTGCCTGGAAAAAAAGGCATTTTTTTTTGTTGCTGAAACTGGATGTGCGGCAAAATTAAAACCAGCGCGTGTCCATTTTTAGCCTGAGACCTTATCGCCACCCACTGATTTAGCGGTGAGATCTCATGCCCTAACCAGGCGGTAAGCGGCCAGCACGCGTAAACTGCCGATTACCGTTGGGTAAGCGCCACGTGGTAGAAAACAGAAAATATTTTCTACCGCGTGTTTTGGGCGTGCGTCCACCCTGCCACACGGTAGCCAGGTGATAGTTTCAATTTGGTGCACGTTGGATTCGCGTAGGCGCCTACACAGCTTAGTAAAAGGTCCCCTAAATTATTACTAGCACTAAATTAATTCAGCATGGTTTGAGAATGTGTTCTCTTTTTTTCTTTCTCTGGGTTAAGTCCTGTTTGTAGTTACGTCAGGTAACAAGGGTATCTCTCCTTCCTTATTTATTATTTTAAGTATTTAAAAAAAATTGTAGACCGCACTGTCTTACAATTCAAGGCGGTTTCCAAAATACCTACACAATAAAATCTTTACAAATAACACCTCTCTGTCCCCAGGGACTCTTGAGCTGGGGATGGACATCTCCCAGGATAAACTTGTCTTTACTTTTAGGTGTCATTCAGAGGAGTTTCCAAGACCAGAGTCTGTTTGTACTGAAATGAAAATCTGTTTCCATCTGATGTTCCCTAGGCAATATTTTATTGTGAAGAAAATGCTCAGGAGACATGAAGGTAAAGATCCATTCATAAGACTGTAATTCATTAGCAAAGAAATAAATTAGATACTGATACTGTGTATAATCAGTCAGTATTGCTCAAGTAATTATTTTTTTGTCATATCTTAATTTTAATTTTTCATTCTGTTTTTCAGGAAAACTTTCTACTGAATTGGGTAAGAATTTATCAGTTGTATTGTTTCATATTTAAAAATCTTTTTTTTTGAAGTGTGTCTCTACTAGCGTTTCTTTTAGGTAATGCTAATGGTAAATTGGTTTTCTATCCAGCTATTACCTTGCAGTTCTAAGCGGGTTACAACTTTTTAAGAAGCCAGTTTCATTTAACTGGGAAGAAGGCGCATAATAATAAATTTAGTATTTAAGAAAAAATAGTAGATCAGTAATTAGTGTGGGATACATATTTCTGAAACAAAAGGGTTTTCAAATGTTTCTTAAAAAGGATATAGGACTGAAGTATATATATATATATATAATATTAAAAGTGTATAGTATAAACCAAAGATCAATCTATATTTTCTTTATTTGATGTAATTACTCACATTCTCTCTTCATGAAGTGGACTTTAACCTTCATTATGGTTATATTGATTGTTTTCTGTTCTGTTTGCATTATTGCCTTTGGATTTAGTCTTTTTCTTTTTCATATTTCTTGCATAAATACTTTCATCAAATTAAGTTGCTAATATATGATTCTCAACGTGTGAAGATTTTTCTTCAATGGAAGAAAAAGGCTTCAGATGCTCGGCTAAAGATTACTTTTGTAAGTTACTTTTGTGCCAGGCGGGCTTCCTCATCAGCCTTTAAAAACCTCCAACCTCCACTATTTATTGTTTTCTTTCTTTTTTTATATGTTGCTGTTTATTTGTTAATATTTTTTTGTAACTAACTTTATACAGTCGTATCTATAATTCACTTTCAAGATACTATAATTTAAAGTTACTTAGCGTTATTTCTTTATTGTTGGCATAGGTCTGCTAAAGTTAGCATACTGGGAAAGACCAAAGGTCCATCAAGCCCAGCATCCTGTTTCCAACAGTGGCCAATCCAGGTCACAAATACCTGGCAGGATCCCCAAAAAAGTACAAAACATTTTATGCTGCTTATCCCTGAAACAGTGGATTTTCTCCAAGTCCATTTAATAATGGTCTATGGACTTTTCCTTTAGGAAGCCGTCCAAACCTTTTTAAAACTCCACTAAGCTAACCGCCTTTACCACATTCTCTGGCAACGAATTCCAGAGTTTAATTACACGTTGAGTGAAGAAAACGTTTTTCCGATTCGTTTTAAATTTACGACATTGCAGCTTCATTGCATCCCCCGTAGTCCTAGTATTTTTGGAAAGCATAAACAGACGCTTCATATTTACCCGTTCAAATCCACTCATTATTTTATAGACCTCTATCATATTTCCGTCAGCCGCCTTTTCTCCAAGCTGAAGAGCCCTGGCCGCTTTAGCCTTTCCTCATAGGGAAGTCGTCCCAATCCCTTTATCATTACATAAGTAATCATTTAGCAGAGCATCTGAGCCTTTTTCCTCCATTGAAGAAAAATCTCCACACGTTGAGAATCATATATCAGCAACTTAATTCGATGATAGATTTGGAAGAGACTCTTTCCAAAGTTGCAGGCCATTTAGAGAGTGCAAATAAATACTTTCTGCAAATTCAAATTAAAAAATAAAAAGTAAGAAAACTAAAACAACCCCTCCCCCCAATAATGCAGCCGAGGTGACTTGAACAAATATAGGAACCCTTTTTCTTAGCAGCAGTAAAAGTGGCCTGTGGTAGCATAGGCGTATGTATTGGGTGTGCACCGGGCTAGTTTTTACCGCATCTACAAAAAAGGGCTTTTTTTTAATGGGACGGGAAAAGGGCCTGCGGTAAAAACCAGCACACGCCCAAAACAGGCCTGAGCCCTTAACACAACCCATTGATCTAGTGGTAAAGGCTCACGTGCTACACATGTGGTGACCGGTTGGCGCACACCAAGTGCCAGTTACCGCCGGAACGGGTGCGAGTAGGAGGAAATAAATAAATAATTCATCCACGTGTTATGGGCACACACCAAATCTGAAATTACCACCAGGAGGGTGCACTAGCCTGGCGGTAGTCTCATTTGGGCATGTGCTGAATGCGCGTAGAGCCTACCGTGGCTTAGTAAAAGGTCCCCATAACCCATTAAGGTATAGTCAGTGGTCTCAAAGAATAGCGTCCGTTCTGTCAGTAGTGACTTTCCTAGGGTGGCTGACACCCGGGGCAGATCGCCGATGCGCCCCCCCCCCTCAGGTGTAGTGTGACACCCCCCCTGGCGAAAGGACACCCCCCCCCCGGGTGCATTTTTACCTGCTGGGGGGGTGCCGCGCGCCTGTTGGCTTTGCTCGTTCCATGCTCCCTCTGCCCCGGAACAGGAAATAACCTGTTCCGGGGCAGAGGGAGCATGGAACGAGCGGAGCCGACAGGCGCACGCCACCCCCCCAGCGGCGTGCACCCGGAACAGACGCCCTCCCCCCTTGGTATGCCACTGTCTGTCAGCTACCACCATTGTCCCTTTTATTCTGAAGCTTCCAAGCATGGTAAAGATCGCATACTTTTTGAAAGCCAGTTAGCTGACTATTCCTAAGTACAGTCAGTTACATTATCTGATAAACACAGTCCAGTTTGCAGAGAACTACTGTCATTGTATCTTACTGGCTGTAGTTCCGACTTCACTCTGAGGGGCTTAACGTATAGCAGACAATATTCAGCCTTAGCTGCATGTCAACTTCAGCATTTGTTGATTTGTCGCGAGATAGAATGCATAGAGAATTCAACTCCTAGGGAAGGTGGGATGGACCTGGTAATCTAGGGAGGGTGGTGGTGTGATAGAATCACATCCAGGATAGTTGGGTTAAGGCAGTTTCAGTCTGAAATACAAGTCCCAGAAGGCATTGCAGGCAAGGAGCCAGAGGGTGAGATGAAGAACCCGGACTGGACTCCTAGCTGCAGTAGGGGAAGACATGGGTGTAAGCTGGCAGGACATGTAGATCGGCTGCCACTAGGGGGGAAAGAGAGATAGGAAACCCTGTGTGCAGGAGCTCATCATTAGTCTAATGCTTAACTCAGCTGGTATGGGTGTGGGGGAAGGCAGGAATTGATTAGGCAGGTGGGAAGGACTCCACTCCCAAGAGAGAGGGAGGGAAGAAGTTAGAGTGAAGCAGATGCAGGCTGAAAATCCTTGGGTAAGAGAAGTCCCTAAAGTTGTGCAGGCTGAAAACCCTTGGGTAATAGAGGTCCCTAAAGTATTGAATCTACCAGTGAAGCAGATGCGGGGTGGAATCCCTTGGGTATGAGAAGTCTCTAAAGTATGGAACTCATTATGAAGGTAAAGAGAGTAAAAACTGCTGCTTTGTGGTTTAACTGTGATGATGAACTGAATGAACTGCTTTTATTTGGAATGGAACCACTGTTATTGTGCCCTGGATAAAGAGCCCAGACTGGAGCTGACTGTGAGTCTGTATTGAATCCTGATATGTGCTGATAGCCTACTGCTTAAAGGGGACTATTTGCCACACACTTTCAGGTGGCTTATATGTGCTTAAGATTGAAGGTGAATGCTGCTGTTGGAACTGTGTATCAGGTCTACTAGAAACCTGCATGGAATAAATTCCTTAAGATTGAAGTTGCTGGTGGACATTTATTTATTGACTGTACTGGGAGCCTGTGGCTGGAGGAGTTTGTTCTATCCTTGGCTGCACTTAGAGGACCCTGGTTACAGTGGATATGTGGAATGCCCTCCCGCAGGAGGTGGTGGAGATAAAAACTGTAATGGAATTCAAATATGCGTGGGATAAACACAAAGGAATCCTGTTTAGAAGGAATGGATCCTCAGAAGCTTAGCGGAGATTGGGTGGCGACGCCGGTAATTGGGAAACAAAATGGGAGCCGGGCAGACTTCTACGGTCTGTGCTCTGATTGTGACTAAATAGATTGGTACGCCACTGCCATGTAGAATGAGTATCTTGTTGGGCAGGCAGGATGGACCGTACAGGTCTTTATCTGCCGTCATTTACTATATTACTATGTTACTATCAGGCTTATTTTCGAAAGAGAAGGGCACCCATCTTTCGACACAAATCGGGAGATGGGCATCCTTCTCCCAGGGTCGCCCAAATTGGCATAATCGAAAGCCGATTTTGGGCATCCTCAACTGCTTTCCATCGTGGAGACGACCAAAGTTCATGGGGGCGTGCCTAACACATGGGCATCCTCAACCGATAATGGAAAAAAGAAGAGCATCCCTGACGAGCACTTGGGCGACTTTACTTGGTCCATTTTTGTTACTACCAAGCCTCAAAAAGGTGCCCGAACTGACCAGATGACCACCGGAGGGAATCGGGGATGACCTCCTCTTACTCCCCCAGTGGTTACCAACCTCCTCCCACCCTAAAAAAACACTTTTTAAATATTTTTTGCCAGCCTCTATGCCAGCATCAAATGTCATACCCAGCTCCATCACAGCAGTATGCAGGTCCCTGGAGCAGTTTTTGTTGGTTGCAGTGGACTTCAGGCAGGCAGACCCAGGCCCATTCCTCCCCTACCTGTTATACTTGTGGTGGTAAATGTGAGCCCTCCAAAACCCACCACAAACCCACTGTATCCACATCTAGGTGCCCCCCTTCATCCCTAAGGGCTATGGTAGTGGTGTACAGTTGTGGGGAGTGGGTTTTGGGGGGCTCAGCACACAAGGTAAGGGAGCTATGCCCCTGGGAGCAATTTGTGAAGTCCACTGCAGTGCCCTCTAGGGTGCCCGGTTGGTGTCCTGGCATGTCAGGGGGACCAGTACACTACGAATGCTGGCTCCTCCCATGACCAAATGGCTTGGATTTGGTCGTTTTTGAGATGGGTGTCCTCAGTTTCCATTATTGCCGAAAATCGGGGATGACCATCTCTAAGGACGACCATCTCTAAGGTCGACCTAAATTTCATGATTTGGGTGTCCCCGATCGTATTATCCAAACGAAAGATGGCCGCCCATCTGGTTTCGATAATACGGGTTTCCCCGCCCCTTCGCCGGGATGTCCTGCGAGGACGTCCTCAGGAAAACTTGGGCACCCCTTTCGATTCTGCCCCTCCACGTGTCCTGCTGTCCTTGGGGAACACCTGCTACAGGTGAGTAACTTTGCTTTCCCCGAGGACAAGCAAGATAACTGATTACCACGAATGGGACTCCCTAGGTACCAGGCCACTGAAAACAACAATTGTCAATAGGAGCTTGCAACAGAAAGGCCAACGTGAAGTTGCGGCCTGGAACAGAAACAAAAGGGCATGGGAAGGAGGAGTTGGATTCAAGACGCCAGACAAATTCTGCATAATTGTCTGATTAAAACGGCTGTCACACCAGGTGTTCTGTTCAAGACAATAGCGAGATGTGAACTTGTGGACTGAAGGCCGTGTCGCAGCTCTGCACAGCTCCTCAATGGAGGCTGATCTCAAGTGGGCTACCGACACTGCCATGGCTCTGACATGTAAGCTGTGTGACATGAACTTCAAGAGTCAGCCCAGTCTGGATGTAAGTAAAGGAGATGCAAACTGCTAACCAATCGGATAAAGTATGTTTACCAATGGCTGTGCCCATCCTGTTTGGGTCAAAAGAAACAAAAAGGTAAGTGGACTGTCCATGGGCTTTAGTCCGCTCCAGTAGAAGGCTGAGGTTAGCTTGCAGTCCAAGGTGCGCAGTGCGCTTTCACCAGGATGGGCAAGAGGTTTGGAAAAAAATGTTGCAAGGACAATTGACTGATTATGAAGGAACTGTGACACCACCTTAGGAAGGAACTTAGGACGCATACAGAGAACGACTCTGTTATGATGAAACTTTGTGTAAGGTGGATCCGCAATTAGGGCCTGAAGCTCACTGACCCTGAGTGACTGAGGAACTGTCCAATGAAGGTTGGTTGTGGGTGTCTGAGGAGCCAATGAGAAATCTGTGTTCATGTTTATTAATGTGTCTCCTCCCTGCAGTGAATGTGACTCTGGATCCTGAAACTGCTCATCTCAGTCTCATCCTGTCTGAGGATCAGAAAAGTGTCAGATACGGAGACACATGACAGAAGCTGTTGGACAATCCCCAGAGATTTGATCGTTATGTCAGTATCCTGGGGTGTGAGAGCTTCACCTCAGAGAGACATTACTGGGAGGTGGATGTGGGAGACAAGACTAACTGGCGATTGGGGGTTTGTAAAGATTCTGTGAGCAGGAAAGGGGAAATGACAATTACACCTGAGGATGGATACTGGAGAGTGATACTGGATGATGGAGAGGACTACTTGGCCTGCACCTCCCCTGGGACCCTGCTCCCCCTGTGTGAGACCCTGGGCAGTTGGTATTTTCTGGACTACCAGGCAGGAAAGGTCTCATTTTACAATGCAGATAATAAATCTCATCTCTACACTTTCACTGAGAAACTCCGGCCATATTTCAATCCTTGTCTCAACAAAGGAGGTAAAAATGCTGGAGCTCTGAGAATCCGACCAGTGCCAGACTGGGAATGAGAAAGCCAGGCTCAGGGGTCTGATATATAATCTGGGAGTTGATTTTTCAGATCTGGATAAGAAGAATTAGACAGTGTTACTTGTGAGCTGTGATGTTCAGGTTCATTATATACAATCTGTGATCTCATTTCCAGATCTAGGTGGGTTAGGAGGGGGCTTATGGACTGTCAGGGGGGGGGGGGGGGGGGGGGGGGGGGGGAGGAAATCTGAAATAATTTTTTTATGCAACTCCTGGCCAGTACTCAGCTGGGGCCTGCATAACTGTCTTATGCAGCAGGGGCGTAGCTAGGTGGGGGCATGGGCCCCCGCAGATTTAGCCCTGGCCCCCCTGCTTTCACCTCCCCTGCCGCTGACCTTCCCCTGCCACATTCGACCCCCCCCTCCCACCACCAACCCTCCTCCGCCGCTGCCATCAGGTACCTTTGCTGGTGGGGGTCCCCAACCCCCGCCAGCTGAAGTCCTCTTCAGCGCCGGTTTCCGGCGCATTGCTGATCTGGATTCTGTTTCTGTGAGTCCTGACGTCCTGCACATAGGAACATGCAGGACGTCAGGACTCACAGAAACAGAATCCAGATCAGTGAACGTGCCGGACTCGGAGACCGGTGCTGAAAGGGGACTTCGGCTGGTGGGGGTTGGGGACCAACGCCAGCAAAGGTACCTGGCGGTGGCAGGGGAGGATTGGAAATTGGCGGTTGCGCGAGGAGGGGGTTGAAAGGGACAGGGGAGGGGTGCCGGGGAGGGGGGGGTCAAAAGTGGCGGGGGTTCAGCGGCGCTGAGGGGGGGGCTAAAATGTGCCCCCTCACTTCGGGCTCTGGACCCCCCCTCCCACCGGTCTGGCTACGCCCCTGTTATGCAGGCCCCGACTGAATATTGGCCGGGACCCAGATAAGCTCTGGCAGCCTGGCCACTTGTAATTAGCCTTGGATATTCAGTGGCAGGACTCGGATATGGCCCAGCGCTGAATTTCCAGGGCTAATTTAGCCAGCAACGGTCAGCGTTTAATCTTAGACTGTGATCCCACTGGGGACAGAGAAAAAGTGCCTGAATGCAACGTGTAAAGCGCTTTGATTGTACCACAGAAAGGTGGTATATAAAAAAAACATCAAGTAAAGAAATAAAATTAATCTTTTTACCCTGCCATGATGCCCTTCAAATATACGGGTTATAGATCTTATAAGTAAATAAAAATAATATATTATGTCCAAATTCTATTTAGTGTGCCAAACTTTAGACACCAATTTGCCATATGCGTTCCATGCTAAAATGGCAGTTATAGGCCAAAATGGGAGCGAAATGGCAATTACATGCATAAGTATGCTTAGGTAATATTCAGTAACTTTGCGCCTAACTGTTCCAGCGTGTAACTATATAAGGAGTGCTCTTGTGGATGAGTCATGTGCGTTCTAACTATTCTTGCATGCCCTTAGTAGGATACTGGAATAAACCAAATATTATATCATAAATGAGGTCTATTATTATTATTTTCTCTTCCTTGTAGCAAATTTAGTTGTATTTTATGAAGAGACAGAGCTGCCGAAAGACTGAACCGGGCCTGGGGCCGCCGCCCCCCGGATCACAGCCGCCCCCCCAATCATCACCGTTGCCCCCCCCCCCCGCCAGATCGCTGCCCAATTGAAATACCTTGTTGGCTGGCGGGGATCCCAAGGCCCTGCCAGCAGAAGATGCCTTCCTCCAGCGCTGGTCTGCCTGCCCCTGCAGCTGCTTTTCCTCTCAGGGCATGCTCGGTTTCAAAACCAAGCATGCGTGCCTGAGAGGAAAAACATCCCCTCAGCTGGGCAGAAGAGCAGCACTGGAGGTGCTCCTCCGGGGCCTCCCCAGCCTCCATGGGGGGCCCAGCTGCGGCGCCAGAGTTTTCTCTCTCCTACTCCTGTTGGGACATGATCACTCAGGTCCTATCCGGAGCAGGAGAGAGAGAGAGACATCCCGGCATCGGGCCCTCCTTGGAGGCCCAGGCCCAGGGAATTTTGCCCCCCCTGCCCCCCTGCTCGGCGACCCTGTGAAGAAATCAAGTGCATTGTTAAAAAAAAAATATATATATATATAGACACACACACACACATATATATAAAGAAACATGACCTAAATATTATGCATAACTTTAAGTTAGAAAAATAATACATAATAAACACAAGGAGGCATACCGGATGAAACTGAAAGAAGCCAAGAGAGAGATACGTCTGGCAAAAGCGCAAGCGGAAGAACAAATGGCTAGAAATGTAAGAAGTGGTGACAAAAATTTCTTCAGGTATATTAGTGAAAGGAGAATGACTAAAAAGGGAATTGTGAGACTGAAAGATGCTGCGAACCGCTATATGGATAATGATGAAGAAAAAGCAAATTTGCTAAATAGATACTTTTGTTCTGTTTTCACAGAAGAAAATCCTGGAGAAGGACCGAGATGGACTGGAAAAAGTACAAATGAGAATGAAGTGGATAGAGCACCGTTCACGGAAGAGAGTATGTGTCAACAACTTGACAAGCTAAAGGTGGACAAAGCCATGGGACCGGACGGGATCCACCCCAGGATATTGAGGGAGCTCAGAGAGGTTTTGGCGGGTCCTCTTAAACATTTGTTTAATATATCCTTGCAGATGGGAGAGGTTCCGAGGGACTGGAGAACGGCGGATGTGGTCCCTCTTCACAAAAGTGGTGATAGGGAAGAAGCTGGAAACTACAGGCCAGTAAGCCTCACTTCGGTTATTGGAAAAGTAATGGAAGCGATGCTGAAGGAAAGGATAGTGAATTTCCTGGAAGCCAATAAGTTGCAAGATCCGAGACAACATGGTTTTACCAAAGGGAAATCGTGCCAAACGAATCTCATTGAGTTCTTTGATTGGGTGACAGGAGAATTGAATCAGGGACGAGCTATGGATGTAATCTACTTAGATTTCAGCAAAGCTTTTGACACGGTTTCCTACAGGAGGCTCTTAAATAAACTGGATGGGCTGAAGATAGGACCCGAAGTGGTGAACTGGATTAGGAACTGGTTGACGGGCAGAAGCCAGAGGGTGATGGTGAATGGAATTCGCTCGGAGGAGGGAAAGGTGAGTAGTGGAGTGCCTCAGGGCATAGGAGCCAACTTTTCAAAATGATTGGGGGTGCTGAATTTTTTTTTTAACAGGTGGCGCATTCCCCCGCCCCCTCCCTCCCCCTCGCTGCCCCCCTCCTCCGAATGCCAGTCCCAACCCCAGCCTGATCTCTTCTCCCAAAACAGTCCTCCGCCGGTCCATCCTCGCCTTCCTGCATGCCGCCCAGAATTTTAAAATTCATCTTACCTCGAGGTCCCCGTGGCAGCAGTGAAAGGCGAGCAGGCTTGGTGCTTCAGCCTTCCCTTCTCTCTCAGCTCTGGTCACGCCCTTGCGGAAACAGAAAATGAGAGCGGGACCAGAGCTGAGAGAGAAGGGAAGGCTGAAGCGTCGAGCCTGCTCGCCTTTCACTGCTGCCGCTGGGACCCCGAGGTAAGATGAGTTTTAAAATTCTGGGCGGCACGCAGGAAGGCGAGAACGGACCGGCAGAGAACTGAAGGAGAAGAGGGCGGGCACCGGGCAGGTGGGCTGGCTGGGAAGGGAACTTCCGACTTCCGGCGGGTGCAGAGCTGGTCCTAGGATTTCTGGCACCCTCTTGCAGCCTATTAGTCGGTGCCCCTACCCATCCAGGGGTGGGATCACAGTAGTCACACCCCTTTTACCAGCCATGGCGTCATTGAAAATATTACACCAGTAAAGAAGAAAAATAACTTGTTTCTTTTTTGTTTTCATTATAAATAGTTTCTGTAAGCTGTTACAGCTCCATTATACTCTAAATGACACAAACCAAATTAGCATACAGAGCATGAATTATGAGAACAGACAGTCTTGCCAACTCTGAAAAACAATGTGTTAGCAAAATCTCAGAATCTAACAAACAGATCCCTATTCAGACACTTGGCCTTCAGTCACACATGCAGAACAGAGATAGCCCCTCTTCAAATTCTTCAAAAATTAACCTGAAATCCTAAGAAGTTAGACCCTGCATGCAGCACAATACCAGACAAACAGAAAGAAACACATTGCTATACATTGCAAAATAAGACAGCAGATGTAGCAGATGTAAATTCTCAAAGTGGACATATTACAAACACTAACATGAAAATAAAATGATTTTTTCTACCTTTGTCTGGTGACTTTGTTTTTCTGATTATGCTGGCCCAGTATCTGATTCTGCTGCTATCTGTCCTCTTAACTCCGTTTCCATGGCTTCATTTCCATTTATTTCTTTACTTTCCTCCTTTCTTCTTCATTTCTTGCTCTATATCCATAAGTAAAAGCTGGGTCCTCCTCTCTCCCTTGTCCTCTTCCATCCATCCATATCCAGCAATTCTCCTCTCTCCCCTGCCCTCCTCTCCACATCAAGCAATTTCTCCTCTCTCCCTGGGCCCTGTCCTCCCATCCATGTCCATCTGTGCTCCTCTGTCCCCTGCCCACCTCCATCCAGCCATATCAAGCAATTTCTCCTCTCTCCCTGGGCCCTGTCCTCTCATCCATGTCCATCTGTGCTCCTCTGTCCCCTGCCCACCTCCGTCCAGCCATATCAAGCAATTTCTACTCTCTCCCTGGGCCCTGTCCTCCCATCCATGCTCCTCTGTTCCCTGCCCACCTCCATCCAGCCATATCAAGCAATTTCTCCTCTCTCCCTGGGCCCTCTCCTCCAAGCCATGTCCATCCATGCTCCTCTGTCCCCTGCCCACCTCCATCCAGCCATATCAAGCAATTTCTCCTCTCTCCCTGGGCCCTCTCCTCCAATCCATGTCCATCCGTGCTCCTCTGTCCCATGCCCACCTCCATCCAGCCATATCAAGCAATTTCTCCTCTCTCCCTGGGCCCTGTCCTCCCATCCATGCTCCTCTGTCCCCTGCCCACCTCCATCCAGCCATATCAAGCAATTTCTCCTCTCTCCCTGGGCCCTGTCCTCCAATCCATGTCCATCCGTGCTCCTCTGTCCCCTGCCCACCTCCATCCAGCCATATCAAGCAATTTCTCCTCTCTCCCTGGGCCCTCTCCTCCAATCCATGTCCATCCGTGCTCCTCTGTCCCCTGCCCACCTCCATCCAGCCATATCAAGCAATTTCTCCTCTCTCCCTGGGCCCTGTCCTCCCATCCATGCTCCTCTGTCCCCTGCCCACCTCCATCCAGCCATATCAAGCAATTTCTCCTCTCTCCCTGGGCCCTGTTCTCCCATCCATGCTCCTCTGTCCCCTGCCCACCTCCATCCAGCCATATCAAGCAATTTCTCCTCTCTCCCTGGGCCCTGTCCTCCAATCCACATCCATCCGTGCTCCTCTGTCCCCTGCCCACCTCCATCCATCCATCTCAAGCAATTCTCCTCCCTTCCCTCCCTGTACAGCAATTTCTCCACTCTCCCTGGGCCCTGCCCTCTCCTCCCATCCAGATCCATCCATCCATCAATGCTTCGCTCTCCCCTGCCCTCCCGCTCCCATGTCCATCTGCCCTACCCGCCCCTCTTCTTTAAATATTTTAAATTTACCTCCGTCGCAGCAGCTGAGCCTGCGCAGCGTCAGTGAAAGTGCTGCCCCCTAGCCTTCCCTTCGCTGGTTCGTTCGTTCCCTGTCAGTGTCCCGCCTTCTTCTGACATCATTTCCGCGAGGGCGGGACACTGACAGGGAACGAACGAGCGAAGCGAAGGGAAGACTAGCGGGCAGCGCTTTCACTGACGCTGCGTAGGTGGTACGGTGCTGCGACATCGGAAGGGTAAGCGGCGCCCCCCGCCCCTGCCTGGGCGGGTGAAAACATTGAGGGTGCTCGAGCACCCACAGCACCCACGGAGTCGGTGCCTATGCCTCAGGGATCGGTGCTGGGGCCAATTCTGTTCAATATATTTGTGAGTGACATTGCCGAAGAGTTAGAAGGTAAAGTTTGCCTATTTGCGGATGATACTAAGATCTGTAACAGAGTGGACACCTGGGAGGGAGTGGAAAACATGAAAAAGGATCTGAGGAAGCTAGAAGAATGGTCTAAGGTATGGCAATTAAAATTCAATGCGAAGAAATGCAAAGTGTTGCACTTAGGGAATAGAAATCCACGGGAGACATATGTGTTAGGCGGGGGAGAGTCTGATAGGTACAGACGGGGAGAGGGATCTTGGGGTGATAGTATCTGAGGACCTGAAGGCGACGAAACAGTGTGACAAGGCGGTAGCTGTAGCTAGAAGGTTGTTAGGCTGTATAGAGAGAGGTGTGACCAGCAGAAGAAAGGGGGTGTTGATGCCCCCGTATAAGTTGTTGGTAGGGCCCCACCTGGAGTATTGTGTTCAGTTTTGGAGGCCGTATCTTGCTAAGGATGTAAAAAGAATTGAAGCGGCGCAAAGAAAAGCTAAGAGAATGGTATGGGATTTGCATTACAAGACGTATGAGGAGAGACTTGCTGAGCTAAACATGTATACTCTGGAGGAAAGGAGAAACAGGGGTGATATGATACAGACGTTCAAATATTTGAAAGGTATTAATCCACAAACGAACCTTTTCAGGAGATGCGAAGGCGGTAGAATGAGAGGACATGAAATGAGATTGAAGGGGGGCAGACTCAAGAAAAATGTCAGGAAGTATTTTTTCACGGAGAGAGTAGTGGATGCTTGGAATACCCTCCTGCAGGAGGTGGTGGAAATGAAAATGGTAACGGAATTCAAACAGGCGTGGGATAAGCATAAAGGAATCCCGTGCAGAAGGAATGGATCCTCAGGAGCTTAGTCGAGATCGGGAGGCGGGGCTGGTGGTTGGGATGCGGGGATAGTGCTGGGCAGACTTATATGGTCTGTGCCAGAGCCGGTGGTGGGAGGCAGGGATAGTGCTGGGCAGACTGAAGAGCACAGGTACAAATCAAAGTAGGGTATACACAAAAAGTAGCACATATGAGTTGTCTTGTTGGGCAGACTGGATGGACCGTACAGGTCTTTTTCTGCCGTCATGTACTATGTTACTATGTATATGTAATAGCATGATAACTTGGTGCTCAGTTTCTAACGGTGGTCTCAGCTGATGCAACTCAAAGAATTATAAAGCTGATAACCCCTCACTCAATCATTGCACCATCAAAATGGCTTAAAATTATTTAGATATAAATAAATGCCACTTATCTGATTGAGGAGCTCATAGATGATTCAGCTGCTGTGTAGTTGTGATACAGGACCACCATAAAAACTTATTGTGATCAATTAATCAAAAAAAGTCTTAGTGAAATGGCATAAACATGCCAAATAAAAGTATCCAAAATCTAGAATCCAAAGTCTGAACTGCAGAAGTGAAGATGCTGCAGCCCAATTGTTTAAAAAAAAACGTCATTGCTTGAAGAATCATTACGATGATGCATCACCAATTCCTGCTGATTCAAACTACTACCCAACATTCCAAGTCAAACGTGCAATATCCACAATCACTGCTGCAATCACTCACATTCCCAGTTCTGACTTCGATCCATATGTAAAGATAAATCCTGATCTCAAAACAATTAGGAGCCAGTAATTCCTATTCTCCAAAGTTCTCTGCCAATCTTTACACGGTCCGATGTTTCACCATGACGTCTTCAGAAGTTCAGACAATGATGTCTCCTTATTACTTTAGGTTTGAGTTTTGCTTCTGAGCGGGAGTTTCCATCTAGTCTGCTCCAAAGATAGTTTAAACTCAAACCTAAAGTAATAAGGACACATTTTTTGATCTCCTGAAGACGCAATGATGAAACACCGGGATCGTGTAGAGATCGGCAGAGAACTTTGGAGCATAGGAATTACTGGCTCCTAATTGTTTTCAGATCGGGAGAGAACTTTGGAGAACTATCCAGGCAGCATCTTGTAGTAATTAATGAGCAGACTGTATTAGGCTGCGTTTGATTGCTATTCTTATAAAAAAAACTCAGGCTAAGTTAGAAGAAGAAAAGGAATCTTTATTTCTCACTAACAGCACAAGAAATACTATTGGCTCTTGGCATTAGTAGTTTTACAGAACAGAGTCTAACAATAGGAAAGAAGAGAAAGAAAGGAAGAAAGAAAGATTTTTAGCTATAGAGAATTATTTTGTATTCTTCCCCCCCCCCCCCCTTTGGGAAAAAATAGGCCATGGGAAAGGTATGAAACTCTCTTACTAACACGACTAGTTTTCAGAGTTTCTTTGTCTGCAGAGTCATTTTATAGGCTGTGGTGAGCATTCACTTCTCCTCTACCCTGGACCAATCATAGGTGCTGCATATGTGCTGGAGACTTGTAATTGGTTCCTTCATATGTGCTGGAGGCTTGCAATTGATGTCCTTGCCACACCTCTTCTCAGTAAATTACATTTGTAACAAGTTATACCAGGCAGCCGAGTTGCCCTAGCAACAGGAGGCCCCATCAGAGTCTGTGACCCACCAGAAATTCCTTCATGAGGCTGACAGTAAAGAAAGATGGGGGATGGGAAATAGTGCAGCAAACCTGAAGTTGAACATTTTAGCTAAATATTATAGATATGACTAAGGATGCTTTTTACTAAGGCGTGCGCTAACGTTAGAGACACCCATATATTCCTATGGGTGTCCCTAGCATTAGCATGTGCTAAAAACACTAGCGCGCCTACAGCATGGCTTAGTAAACAGGACCCGAAATGCCAACAGGAAGTAATGAGTTTTTAATTATGATATCATACACTGCTCTCTTTGGGTTGAGGCAGTGTATCAGGTGGAGTTAAGTAAAATTCCGGGACTTTAGTATTTTGCTCCAATTAAGCGGCTGCCTCAGATAAATTAAGTTCTCGGGGTATCGTGAAAAAAGATACAGTACAAGCACCAGATTAAAGTAAAAAGGTTTCATTTATTCAGAAACACTATGGGGGTCCTTTTACATTACATTATATTCCTTTGGGCATCTCAACGTTTATCACCAGCAGATTTTTACCGTGAGCTAGAAATGCTAGCGTGTCTTTGTAAAAGACCTCCTTTTTTAATAGGCTGTATCATGGAAGAGTGGGGTCCTTTCCTGCCCCAAAGAGGCCACTAGACCACCACGATAAGGTAGGGGAGGGGAGGACACCCTGAGGCCCGGCAGTGCCTGCCTTAGCTTACCAGCCAGCCTGCCTGCTTGTCCACAAACCTGGACAAACGGGCAGGCTGGAAAAACCCGCCCAGATGTCCAGCGGTGTCCTCAAAAAGAGGACATGTCCGGGTAAAACCGGACATATGGTAACCCAATTCCTGTTTCCATTAAGACAGGAAAAAACAAAAGAGGTGGCAGTGAAATGTTCCAAGATGAATCAGACAAAAAATGAAGTCCAAGCTTCTAAAAAGTCTTTATTCTTTGGTATTAAATCAAATCGATGTACATTCTTGACCCGCCACAAGCATGAAGAATCCTGGGTCAAGACTTCATCTTTTTGTCTGATTCATCTTGGAACATTTCACTTCCACCTCTTTTGGGTTTTTTTCCCCCACATGTTTTACCGTGGAAGCTTTTTTGTGCTGTTGAGCCAGGTACATTTTAGTGTTTAGTGTTTTAATAAGGAAACTTCAGACTTTCTTATTCTTTTTAAATAACAAGGAGATTCAAGAATAAACTCAGGAGGACGTGAAGCTTAAAAGGATAATGTGATACGTCATGAAGTACACGTGGATTATGTAGCTTTGAAAATATCTGAACCGTGAAGCAGAAGGAACTTTTATTTTTACATTTCGGTTCCTGAACCCCCTCCAGGATGTACTTTGTGCCATTGTACGATTTCACAAACATAAAATAAAACCCCTATTGAAACAGACAGAGAGGAGGGTAAGGCAGCAGCACCTTGGAGAAAGTTTAACACCTTAGCATTCACAGTGCCTGTTTTTTTATTCCTGTTTGGGATGTTTTGTCCTTGATTGTTTTTCATTCTAGGTTGGCACTTCGACCACTGCCAGGCTTCAAAGGGTTACGGGGCATCCAGATGGGTGTTTTGTTCACAGAAATGTGACTGGGCTTTGCCCAAATCACCATACGCCTGAGTCTGTGCAGGAGAAAGGAAGTTCTGCTTCTGTTGCTGGAATCCAGGTGAGTAACACAAGGGAGAGGGAAGGTAGGGGTGAAAGGGGGCATTGACCGGAGGAGGGGGGGAACAGAAGCTGGAAAATTCACCTGCTTAGTCCATATATTGTGTAATAATTCCAAGACATGTTGAGTTTTTAGAAAATCACAAAGAAACTTTCTCAGAGCAATTACTTAAGGGTCCTTTTACTGAGGTGCGCTGAAAAATGGGCTGCGCTAGTGTAGGTGCGTGTTTTCGGCGTGCACAGATCCGTTTTTCAGCATGCCTGCAAAAAAAGGCCTTTTAAAAAAAATTTATGCCGAAAATGGACGTGTGGCAAAATAAAAATTGACGCACATCCATTTTGGCTCCGAGACTTTACCGCCACCCGCTGACTTAGCTATAAGGCCTCACGTGGTAACCGTGCGGTAATCATCTATGTGTGTAGAATGACGATTACCGCCCAGTTTCCGCTGCACGCCATAAAATAAAAATTATTTTCTAGCGCGAGTAGTGGACGCACGTAAAAAAATGACCGCCTGGGCCACGCGATAACTCCGAATTGACGCACGTTTGGTGCACGTAGGTGCCTACTCTGCTTAGTAAATGAGCCCCTTAATAAGGCATGAATAGTATTGTTGGATCTGTCCGAGTAGATTGCTCAACCCAGCAAGGCTGAACGGCAATTGGACGAACTTCAAATCTAAATCGATCCCACTTATAGCATAGTAACTTTAAAGCATTGTACCTATCTTTATTTTCTTTCTTCTGTTTTTCATTTAGTATAAAAGCCAAGCAGGAGACCTTATTTATTTAGATTTTGCTCACACCTTTTTCAGTAGTAGCTCAAGGTGAGTTACATTCAGGTACTCTGGATATTTCTCTGTCCCAGGAGGGCTCACAATCTAAGTTTGTACCTGAGGCAATAGAGGGTTAAGTGACTTACCCAAGATCACAAGGAGCAGCAGTGGGATTTGAACAGGCCACCTCTGGATTGCAAGGCTGGTGTTCTAACCACTAGGCCACTCCTTCATGCCACACCTTAACACTGACATGAATTCATGTCTCGCCATGCGGCTGTTTCAAGGTCAGTCTCCTATAAAATAAAACACAAATTTACCCCCCCTGTTTACAAAGTCGTACTAGCCATAAGCAAAGCCGACACAGCCCATTCAAAGTGAGGGCCCTGTTTACTAAGCTGTACTGTAGGTGCGCTAGCGTTTTTAGCGCACCCATATATTTTCTCTAGTGTGAGCATGCGCTGAAAACGCTAGCTCACCTTAGTACACAGGGCCCTGATGGGCTGTGTCAGCATTACCGCACCGGCAGCCACTAGCATGGCTTTGTAAACAGTGGGGTAAATGCAGAAAATTCAGAGCACACCCTCATAAAAATCTGTGTCCAACAATACTAACCATAAGATTATTAAACTTAATCGCAGGAGCAAATAAACGCCACGGAAAATATTGAATCTAACCATGGGAGCAAACCTTATGGTTAGTATTGTTGGACAAAGATTTTTATGAGGGTGTGTTATGAATTTTGTGCACTAGAGTTTGAAATGAACGTGCGAAGAGAGAGGCAACCATAGTTCAGAGTGAAGGAGTGGAATAATGTAGTTGAAAGGGCAGTTATTATGAAATAGTCGTATGGCTGTAGATTGTACTAACTATAGGCGTTTGATGGAATATAAACTTCACTTTACCAAGGTTTACCAGAATCCAGGCCTAAACCTATTTTATTTTTACCTCATATTCTTTCATTTATTTATTATTTTTCTTTTGTCTCTTTTATATTTTTTTCATACGCATTAATTTTTCTCAGAAGGAAAAAATCTCGGAACCATTTTAGGCAAAACAAACCAAAAAAAAGTTTTACTCTTTTTTTGCCATGGTAATCATCTATCATTGGCTCAAAAAACCTTCTGGATTCAATGCTATTGTTTAATTATACAAAAAAAAAATCATCTTCAATTTACATCTCAGCACATAGTCTCAAATTTCAATATGACGAGCACAGACTCGTTCAAACAGCCGACATGGCCCTCCTGAAGATGGCCAACGTTTCGTGGATAAAATTCCAGAGCCTCAGGGAATTTTAATCGAATTTCTATAACATTTTTGTGTTCAGTATTGCTAGGTATGGTCTCTGCAACCACCCAAAAGGCTTTTTTTCAATCTGAGAAAAGTTAATATGTATCAAAAGACGAGAAACAAAAATAAAGATTAATAAACAAATGGAAGAATGTGAGTCAAAAAATAGATTTATGCCTGGGTTCTGGTATATCTTGGTGAATTGAAATTTATGTTAAAGATAGTGGATCCAATATTCAAAACGCTGACCAGTTAAATTTATGCATCCAGCTTCTCCTACCTAAGCGCACAACTATGGAATGGACTCCCTAAAGCTGTGAAAATAATCCATGACCATCTGAACTTCAGGAAATCATTAAAAACCACCCTCTTCAAAAAGGCCTACCCCACCGATCCAACGTAAATCCCCACACCCAGCAACACAACACAACACAACTATGATCGTACTGGACAATATACAACCTTCATCCCTCCCATCCTCATGGTGCCTGATACACACCTACCTCATTTTGACTGCAATATAACCTGTATTTGTTATCAACCGACTGGCGAACGCCTGTACGGTACTATGTAAGCCACATTGAGCCTGCAAATAGGTGGGAAAATGTGGGGTACAAATGTAACAAATAAATAAATAAAATTAATTGCTTGGTCGGGGCTAACCACAAATATTAGGCAGCATTTAACCAGCTAAGGGGTCCTTTTACAAAGCATCAGTAAGCCCAACGTGGGCTTACAGCACTCTATTTTGGAACTACCGCTGGCCCAACGCGGCCACCGGCTCCAGTGTGCGCCATTTCCGGCATGCTGGAAAAAATGTTTAATGCACGGTGCTAACCCAGCGGTAATTGGGCATCACCGCGCACTGCCTGGTTACAGCGGAAGCCCTTACTGCTACCTGCTGCATGACCACTTTGTAAATTTATGCGCAGTGCTATAGAATACGCCTGATTTGCGCCTAAGTTAGGCGAGGGCATTTACACCAGGTTTTAGTTCATGTAAATGGCCGTTCCTAAATTTTAGTCATGGGGACAGGCGTTAGGAGTATTCTTTGAACTGCTTCTAACTTTAGGCAAGGTTTATGGCATACTGCTAAGCATGTTTTTTTTCAGCGTCAATTTTTTAGGCACCATATATAGAATTTCTCCCCCCCCCCCCCCCCCCCCCCCCCCCCCCCCCCACCATTACGGACAGTCCCTGCTCTCTGGAGCTCACAATCTACACAACACTGACTGAAAAGTCATTTAAGCAAAGCCAAATGAGATTCTTTTAGTTTAAACAGTGAAAACAAAATTAGTCTATGGACTAGAGGTAGGATTAATAGAAGGGCAGCTTTACCCGAGTCCACATAAGAAACAGTTAATAGGGTGGGTGGGACTGTAGAAAAGAATGATTAGGTTGGGCACTTAATTTCTATTATAAATTCAGCGGCTAGCAGCATTACTGACATGACATATAGACAAAGAGAAGTAAGAGGCTTAGAATTAAACAAAAGAAAGCCTGGTAAGATTTAAATAGATTATATGCAAAATTAATCGAGGTAGAGCAAATTAAATGGAAAGAAGTTACATGGAATGAGGCCTCTCTAGAAAAACAGCTTGTGGGGTGGGTTGGACTCTACAAGAAAACAATTACCAGGGGCTCAGTTGAGCTCAGGGACCCTTTGATATTATTGGGAGAAGCTGCAAGAAATCAAGATTCTACACCACAAACTATTAAACAAGTGGGTAAAGCATGCAGAGTATGGTTCATGGAATTCTTCCCAAACCCCCTGGGTGTATCTGTTTCATGGGTGTGCATGTTTGAGTACATCTATATATGCATTGTTATCTGTATATTGGTATGTGAGTGTTTATTTATTTAGATTTTGCTCACACTTTTTTCAGTAGTAGCTCAAGGTGAGTTACATTCAGGTACTCTGGATATTTCTCTGTCCCAGGAGGGCGCACAATCTAAGTTTGTACCTGAGGCAATGGAGGGTTAAGTGACTTGCCCAAGATCACAAGGAACAGCAGTGGGATTTGAAGCGGCCACCTCTAGATTGTAAGACTGGTGCTCTAACCACTAGGCCACTACTCCACTCTGTTTGTCTGCTTATCTGTATTTGTGTTGAATTTCTTTGTGTCCATGATTAGGAAATGAAAGGGGAGGGCAGTTGAAAAGTGCAGTTTTCTTTAATCGCTATGTTACGATAAATCAGTGCATGCATGCTGCAGCTGTTGGAACTGGTTCCTCCCCAGAAATCTTTAGGGTCATTTGTCTTCTGCCACATTCAAAAACCAGAATGTCCCTCAATTCATCTCTTCCCTTCCTATGATTAGAGCTGTGGTGCTCTCACACTTGAAGCCTGTTCTCTCATTCAAAAGAGCAGAAGTGCCAGTGCACTGATTTGGGTCACTGCTTTCACGAGAGGCAAGGCTAAAGGAAGAAAAGCTAGGGCTGTTCAGCTTCGAGAAGAGATGGCTGAGGGTAGATATGACAGAGGTCTATAAAATACTGAGTGGAGTGGAATAGGTAGACATGAATCGCATCTTTGCTCTTTCCAAAACTACTAGGACTAGGGGGCACACAATGAAACTACAAAGTCGTAAATTTAAAATAAAATGGAAAAAATATTTCTTCACTCAACGTGTAAGTAAAACTCTGGAATTCATTGCCAGAAAACATGTAGGGTCTTTTACTAAGGCGTGCTGACGTTTTTAGCACGCGCTAAAATTGTGGGCGCGCTAAATGTTAGAGATGCCAATGCATTCCTATGCAATTTTTTATTATTACCCTACTCCCAATATATCTTATCACCTTGTTTCTACAATCTTAACAGGATGTTTAGATGTAGGATCTATCAGATATAAAACAAAAGGAGGTAAAATCCTCACGGAACCGTGCGATATGAAAACAAAAAGTGAGGAGAATGAACGAGGATACCAATTAGTTTGTTTATTCACATAAAAAAATGACGTAATTCACATTAAAAATGACCCGACACGGCCGTGTTTCAGCCCAAAGGCCTGCCTCAGGGGTCTTTAAAACCTAAATAAAACAATAAAACAAATAAATGATTTTGTTACAGATATATCATGGACATAATATAATGGATACAACAACAGACAATAGCTTAATATACAGCATGAATAGACAAGTTTGGTTAATCCACCATATTTATGTGCTAATTTGTAGTAATTGAAGTTTGTTGTGATAAATATATAAGATTTTGTTCATTTTCATCGAATATTTAATTCTTATTATAAATGCACGAATATTCTTATATTAATTCATTTAAATATATATATTTTAATCATACATCTTTTAATTATATACATTTCACACATTTTTAAATATTTTTAAATTTTATTGTAATTTGTACATAGACACAATGTTTGATTGATGTATCATTCAATGTACAATTCATGCGTTTCAATAATCCATATTTGGTAAAACATTTGGCAAAATATTTTTATATATTTCTCACACATGTTATACTTTTACCACTCAAAGTTATGTTTTTAGATTTAGTTATTGACAATTTTTTGTTTGTTTGCTTGTCTATTCATGCTGTATATTAAGCTATTGTCTGTTGTTGTATCCATTATATTATATCCATGATATATCTGTAACAAAATCATTTATTTGTTTTATTGTTTTATTTAGGTTTTAAAGACCCCTGAGGCAGGCCTTTGAGCCGAAACACGGCCGTGTCGGGTCATTTTTAATGTGAATTACATCATTTTTTATGTGAATAAACAAACTAATTGGTATCCTCGTTCATTCTCCCCACTTTTTGTTTTCGGATCTATCAGATAACCATGTCACCATCATTCAGGCTATAACATGAGCCAGGCACTTTTTATGGTGGGCATGTACTCCTACCTCTAAACATCCCGTTAAGATTGTAGAAACAAAGTGATAAGATATATTGAGAGTTGGGTAATAATAAAAAATTGTATATGAGGAACCCCCTCCATTAAAATAGAATTTTGATACCGTATAAATTCCTATGGGCATCTCTAACATGTAGCGCGCCCTAAAAACGTGAGCGCGCTTTAGTAAAAAATGCCCTTGGTAAAAGCACTTAAACTTAGCAGGGTTTTAAAAAGCTTTGGATAATTTCTAAAAGAGAAGTCCATGAGCCATTATTAATATGAACTTGGGGAAAATCCACTGCTTATTTCTAGGATATTGTCAAACCAAAGGTGGCTAAGCTTTAGTTTCTAATTTTTGTAGATCACTTCTCATGTGGTCTACTCCCTTCAAGGTGTCCTCTCTGATGCAAATCTTTGTGTCGTTCGCAAAAAAGCACAGGTTTCCTAACCCTTCAACAATATCGCTCACAAAGACATTGAACAAAATCGATCCCAGAACTGATCCATAAGGCACACCCCTACTTACCTTTCTTTTTTCTGAGTGAATTCCATTTACTGCCCCCTCTGTCATCTGTCAGTCAAGCAATTCTTAATCCATTTCACAATCTTGGGACTCCTAAGAGGAACAGTATCAAAGGCTTTGCTGGAATCTAATTAGACCATATCCAATGCATACCCTTGATTAGTTCTCTGGTTACCTACAGGCTTATTTTCGAAAGAGATCGCCGGTCATCTTCCGACATAAATCGGGAGATGGCCGGCGATCTCTCAAAAGCGGCGAAATCGGTATAATCGAAACCCTCTTTTTTGACACCATCGCCGCTTTCCCGTCGCTGAGCCGATGAAAGTTCAAGGGGGCGTGTTGGTGGCGTAGTGAAGGCGGGACATGGGCAGGCATGGGCGTGGTTACCAGATGGCCGACTTTCACGGATAATGGAAAAAAAAAGCGGTGTTAATCAGTATTTCGCCGGGTTTACTTGGTCCTTTTATTTTCAGGACCAAGCCTCAAAAAGGTGCCCCAACTCACCAGATGACCACCGGAGGGAATGGGGGATGACCTCCTCATACTCCCCCAGTGGTAACCAACCCCCTCCCACACTAAAAAAATAAAAATAAAAACCTTTTTTGTAAGCCTGTATGCCAGCCTCAAATGTCATACCCAGCTCCCTGACAGCAGTATGCAGGCCCCTGGAACAGTTTTTGTTGGTTGCAGTGGACTTCAGGTAGGCGGACCCAGGCCCATCCCCCCCTACCTGTTACACTTCTGGTGGTAAGTGTTGAGCCCTCTAACCCCCCCCCCCCCAAAATCCATTGTATCCATATGTAGGTGCCCTCCTTCACCCATAAGAGCTATGGTAATGGTGTAGAGTTATGGGGAGTGGGGTTTGGGGAGGATTTTGGGGGGGGGGGGCTTAGCACCCAAGGTAAGGGAGCTATGCACCTGGGAGCTATTTGTGTATTTAAAAAAAATGTTTAGAAGTGCCCCCTAGGGTGCCCGGTTGGTGTCCTGGCATTTGAGGGGCACCAGTGCACTACAAATGCTGGCTCCTCCCATGACCAAATGCCTTGGATGTAGCCGGGGTTGAGATGGCTGCTTTTAGCTTCCATTATCGCTGAAAAACAAAAGTGGCCTTCTCAAACCCGGCTAAATCTAAGGCATTTGGCTGGTTCCAACCGTATTATCGAAACAAAAGATGGCCAGCCATCTTTTTCGATAATTCCGGCCAGCTGTTGCCCCACCGCCACAATAGATCGCCGGCGATCTATTTTGCCGGTGCTGTTTGATTATGCCTCTCCTAGTCAAAGAAATCAATCATATTTGTTTGGTATGATTTTACTTTGGTAAACCCATGTTGCCTTGGATCTAGCAAAGGTTCACTATCCTTTCCTTCAGCAGCATCTCCATGATTTTCCCCACCATCGAAGAAAGGCTTATTAGATTTTCACTGTTACCACTTTTATGAAGAGGGACCACATCATCTCATCTCAATTCTATGGAATCTATCCTGTCTCCAAGGATCTCTTAAATACATCCTTTAGAGCAGTGGTTCCCACCCTGGTCCTGGAGGCACCCAAGCCAGTCAGGTTTTCAGGATATCCAACATGAATATTCATGAGAGAGATTTGCATGCACTTCCTTCACTGCATTGGGGATATCCTGAAAACCTGACTGGCTGGGAACATCTCAGAGCTGTCTCAGTATCCTAGGATGTATCTATACTGTTTCCCAAGCTTTGCTAGATATCTCCTTAGGCTTTCTATACCTTTCAGTGTGCCTGTTGCAGATTCCTATCACCTTCACCAGAATAAGAGTTGTGAAAATTTGTGTGTGGCTACATTCTGCCACCGGTTAATTTATTTATTTCCTAAATTTCTATACCACATGATCTACAATATTACATATGAAATGCCCCCTTCGCAGCGCTTCCTCGGGCCCGGGGTCCAATGTCCGAGTGGGCAGGGAGCCCCCTCGTTGGGCAGTCTCCTTCAGTCCCTTTCATCTCACAGTTGATGCAAGGTGCCTCCACCTGGGAAAAAGATGTGGTTAGTGGGTTCGGAGACCCTCTTCTACTCCCAGGAACTCAGTCTGTGCTCCAAATCTCCAGTGGGATGCAAGCTGACAATTAGTTAGAATGGCCCCCGAGAGCCCTTGGTTCTCGAGGCACTTTCCAGGATTAAACCACTCCACAGTCCTGCAGTTTATATGAAAATTAACTGGAACTTTTATTAACTTTTGCAACCAGCAGTTCAGACAATTCAAACCAGTGAAATAGATAACAGACCAATATAAACTTGACATGATTTTGGTAGAGTATTTACAAGAATACAGATCAGCAATATATATACTTTGTACAGCGCCTCTCCTTGTCCATCCCTTCCAAATGACAAGCCACCCCACACGGGCTGTGTGGTTCCTGTGTACAGATAAGTAGTAGTAGTAGTAGTAGTAGTTTCAGACTCGAATGTCCTGGCTCCCCATAAGATGGAACTCTCCCCAGATCCTATATCCAGCTCCTGAACGTGACTTCCCTGACCCACTCTCCAGCGCTCCTGACCGTCTCTGTCCATCTGAACTACAACTTATCTCCTTTTCCCACCTCCACAGGTTGTCAGTTCTTAAACAAGGACTCCCCTTTACTCCACCCTGGTCTCTAGCAGGGGAATTTTGGACAACCAAAAGACCATGTGCAAGAGCACGATAAACCTTTTATCTCTTAACTCCTCCCACCATGTCACTCATCCGCTTTGCTGCACCATCTTGCTGCATTTCATTTCCTAACGTGTACCCTTGGGCTGGGCTTACTTCTGACCCAGGGACCTCCAGGATACTCTCCCCAGTGATCTTCTACCAGGGCTCTATCTTCTCAGTAACCCCATACAACGGGGGGGGGGGGGGGGGGGGGGTTACACATTCAAAATCATTAAATACATAAAACACATCAAATCTGAATACTGAAGATGCTTGAGTTGTATGGATACAAGTCTTATGCACAGTTGACATGTCTCTCTTTGTTTTCACAGCCTGAAGAAGTGACAATGATTCCGAGGGTTCGTGTTTCCCGACTGTGCCTCCTGGTTTTGGTGTGTACTCTTATGATGTTACATTCGCAAAGGAAATGTCACCCCACTGACAGATCTCAAAGAATGGAGTTAAAAACCCAACTTCTCATTCTTTCCACATGGAGATCTGGGTCCTCCTTTGTGGGTCAGCTCTTCAATCAGAACCCTGAGGTCTTCTACATGATGGAGCCATTCTGGCACATATGGAAGAAGTTAGCAAATGAATCCCCACATCTTTTGCAAATATCTGCAAGGAATCTGCTCAGATCCCTCTTTCTCTGTGACATGGCAGAGCTGAAATCCTATTTGCCTCAGAATCATTTCCTGTCTGATATTTTCATGTGGCCTGAGAGCCGTGCCCTCTGCTCCCCACCAGCCTGCAATGCCTTCCAGCGCACTGATATCATTGACAGACAGATATGTTTCAAAGATTGCCACCAAGTCCTATTCACAAAGTTAGAAGAAGCATGCAGGACCTACAGTCACATAGTAGTGAAAGCCGTGAGATTCCTGGACCTAGAGGTGCTTTACCCACTCCTCAGGGACCCAACACTGAACATGAAGATCATTCATCTAGTGAGGGACCCCCGGGCCATCTTCTCCTCTCGCCAATATGTTGGACTGAATGATAGCAATGTAATCATAAGTAAGAGCAAGAATTCGGAGCCTAATATCAGCCTCGTGATGCAGGAGATTTGTAAGGCCCAGGTAAAGATTTACAGTGCTGCCAAAGAGAGCTCTCCCCCTTTCCCTACAGACCGTTACCTCTTGGTGCGCTTTGAAGACTTGGTAAAGGACCCACTGGCTTACCTCAAACAGTGGTACAAGGCTATGGGTCTGATCATGTCCTCCAAGCTGGAATCCTGGGTCTACAATATTAGCCATCAGACAGCTCCAAAGATAAAAGGCTTGATGCCCATTAGTGGTGACTCCAAGAGAATTGCTGAACACTGGAGGGATAAACTAAGTTTCCAGAAAGTGAAGGAAGTTCAAGATTTCTGCCAGCAGGATATGGAGGTGTTTGGTTATCGTCCTGTCTGGTCTATCAAGGAGCAGAAGGACATGTCGCTGGAACTTGTGCTACCACAAAAGAACTTTCTGGAAGGCCATTAGAATGTTACAATTTTTTGCAGATCATATTTCCTGAGCAAAATACATCATCCTTTGGTCAAGACTGTAGTCGTTTTTGTACCATGTTGGCTCAAGGTCAGATAGACTTGTTGACATAATTTGATATTCTTCCCAGAGACTCAACAAATTGGATATCCAGCGAGAAAGTGTGCTGAATAAGCAATTGGGTGTTTCTGCAGACGTTTTTAAAAAATTGAAAAAAACTCATAAAAATAAAAGGAAAACACAACTACTGATCAGTCGCCACAGCAAAGTACTTATAGCGCACAGTAAGTGCACAGCCTCTGTTAACTGTGGGGGATGTGCTCAGCATTTTCCCGTACAGCTAATGAGGAGACATATTGCATGTTAACTGAATGCAGTTATTGCCATCTTCTGAGGTGGTGGTAACCGCTCTGTTCATTTTTAATTAACAGAGCCGGGTTCAGTAACTGGTGTCAGAAAGATACGTGCTAAATTCATATTCTACAAAGGGCGCTTTATGGAACCAAGCTTAGCATCAGTTCCCACACCCAGTTTGGGGTGCGCAGGGGCTTCCGTCTGCAGAAACCTGGTGTAAGGCCGGAGGCGCAACCCCTGTATTCTGTAATACTGCGCCTAAATGTTTTTCGAATGATCCTCACCCACCCATGCTCCTCCTATGGCCATGCTGCCTTTTGGGTTGCGCATGAGACACTTTGTACTTGCAGCATTACAGAGTAGCTCATAGGAGCCAACTTTTCAAAATGATTGGGGGTGCTGAAATTCTTTTTTTTTTTTTTTTTTACAGGTGGTGCATTCCCCCCTCCCTCTTCCCCCTCCCTCTCCTCCGAGTTCCAGGCCCCCCTCTCTTCCGAGTACCTGTCCGACCCCAGCCCGACCTCTTCTCCCCCAACAGCCCTCCGCCGGTATGCCCTCACCTTCCTGCGTGCCGCCCAGAATTGTAAAAATCATCTTATCTCGGGGTCCCGGCGGCAGCAGTGAAAGACGAGCAGGCTTGGCGCTTCAGCCTTCCAATCTCCCTCAGCTCTGGTCCTGCCCTTGCGGAAACAGGAAATGAGGGCAGAACCAGAGCTGAGAGAGAAGGGAAGGCTGAAGCACCGAGCCTGCTCACCTTTCACTGCTGCCACCGGGACCCGGAGGTAAGATGACTTTTAAAATTTCGGGTGGCACGCAAGAAGGCGAGGGCGGACCAGCGGAGGACTATTGAGGGAGAAGAGGGCAGGCACCAGGTAGGTCGGACTGGCAGCTTCCGATTCCCGGTAGGTGAAAATATTGGGGGTGCTCGAGCACCCACAGAACCCACGGAGTTGGCGCCTATGGAGTAGCACATAGGAGATGCACTCATAAGTTCAAATCTGTGCCCGTTAACGCCAATAATTGATTTTTATTGGCTTTGTTAACTAATTTAGTGGTTAGGGTGGTGGACTTTGGTCCTGGGGAACTGAGTTCAATTCCCACCTCCGGCACAGGCAGCTGCTTGAGACTCTGGGCAAGTCACTTAACCCTCCATTGCCCCATGTAAGCTGCATTGAGCCTGCCATGAGTGGGAAAGTGCAGGATACAAATGTAACTAAAATAAAAATAAAATAAAATAAATTTACACGCTCATCTGGTCTGCACACCAAAATTTGGGCAACCTAGAATATGTAGTACTGTACAGGAAGTGTAAGGCCTAGTCCCCGCCTATATCCTGCCCCGTTCTACATCGGCTGTTAAGACAGAAAGTGCTCCGTTAACTGCTTAATGCACTTGAGTCAGAGGGGCTCTGTATGTATTTTCCTGGACTGCTTTATCTGTCCTGTAGACTGCTGCACAATTCTGCTACTGGCCACCTGATAACTTTGAACAGTTGTTATAATCACCAGAAGTAAAACTGAAATGAAAGACATGATCCCCACTTCTTAAATCATCAAGATGAGAACTATCTCCCACCTCTGTCTGCTTCCACCCCACATTGCAGAGGGGAGACATCATTCACACTGTGCGAAGTGGAAGATAGCAGCCACGGCAGGCAGATTTAAGTGAGGCCTGCAATAGAAACATAGGAGGATGCAGTAACTGAACCGTTAATGGAGGAATGAGGGAAAGATGACTGCAACGTTTCAATTAATCTTCTCCAAGCCAGTCCTGAATATGGAATATGCATGAGATTTTCATGCAGATATATCTTATTTGTATTTGTTGTGAATGTTCAGAAAACCAGATTGGTTGGGGGGGGGGGGGGGGGCGTTCTTCAGGGCTGACTGGAGAAACATTAGTCTACTACTACTACTAACTAGCATTTCTAAAGCGCTACTAGGGTTACGCAGCGCTGTACAATTTAAACATAGAAGGACAGCCCCTGCTCAAAGAGCTTACAATCTAAAAGACAAGAGAACAATCTAAACACAAGTGAACAATCTAGAGGACGAGTGAACAGTTAATCTGATAGGGTGGACAGATTGGGGTATTTTATATATCTCGAGCGGTTAGGCGCCGAAGGCAGCATTGAAGAGGTGAGTTTTGAGCAGAGATTTGAAGATGGGTAGGGAGGGGGCATGACGTATGGGTAAAGGAAGATTGTTCCAGGCATGGGGTGAGGCAAGGCAGAATGAGCGGAGCCTGGAGTTGGCAGTGGTGGAGAAGGGTACTGAGAGAAGGGCTTTGTCCTGTGAGCGGAGGTTACGGGCGGGAACATAGGGGGAGATGAGGGTGGAGAGGTAGTGAGGAGCCGCAGACTGAGTGCATTTGTAGGTAAGGTCTAAATTGAGTCTGAAGAAAGTGATACTTTACTTGAGCCCATCCAGTCCCGTACCTTAAAAACCGTTTCATTTCCAGTTCCTAACCTGCATTGAATGAGTAATTGAGCCTATGTGGGGAAGGGGGGGGGGGGGGGGGAGGTTGCCACTGCCATCACTATTCTGTTGGCCATGGTTCTGAAAGATCCCAAATGGCCAAGCAGCACCATTTACTAAACTTTTTTTCTCCATAGCCACTGAATGGAAGGGAAGAGTAAATGAGTCCCAGTAACCAATCTTTACAAAGCATCCACAACAAAAGGCGAGACCATCGCCAGTTGCAAATATGTGCAGATAAAAAGCAGCAGGGTGGCAGCCTAGAAAAGCTCAAAAGATGCTTTATTCAAATTCTTCAGTATAAAAGGTGGTGCCAGGTGTGAAACATCCAGACCCTGGCGCCTGCATCAGGGGCAAATCATATAATAATTGTGATTCAGACAATAGATCCACCATTCAGAGCCCTGTGAAATACTGTAGTGCTACTGAAAAAAAAAAAAAAGCTTTTTCAGCTCCTCGCAATGTGCTCACAATAAATATATAATTAGCCCCCGATGTAGACACTAGGGCTAAGTGATAATTTTTTGGAGAAGTCTGGATATTTTTTTCACCTCAAGGATCGGTGCTGGGGCCGATTCTGTTCAATATATTTGTGAGTGACATTGCCGAAGGGTTAGAAGGTAAAGTTTGCCTATTTGCGGATGATACTAGGAACTGGTTGACGGACAGACGCCAGAGGGTGGTGGTGAATGGAATTCGCTCGGAGGAGCGAAAGATAAGTAGTGGAGTGCCTCAAGGATCGGTGCTGGGGCCGATTCTGTTCAATATATTTGTGAGTGACATTGCCGAAGGGTTAGAAGGTAAAGTTTGCCTATTTGCGGATGATACTAAGATCTGTAACAGAGTGGACACCCCGGAGGGAGTGGAAAACATGAAAAAGGACCTACGGAAGCTAGAAGAATGGTCTAAGGTTTGGCAATTAAAATTCAATGCGAAGAAATGCAAAGTGATGCACTTAGGAAGTAGAAATCCACGAGAGACGTATGTGTTAGGGCGGGGAGAGTCTGATAGGTACGGGCGGAGAGAGGGATCTTGGGGTGATAGTATCTGAGGATTTGAAGGCGACAAAACAGTGTGACAAGGCGGTGGCCGTAGCTAGAAGGTTGTTAGGCTGTATAAAGAGAGGTGTGACCAGCAGAAGAAAGGGGGTGTTGATGCCCCTGTATAAGTCGTTGGTGAGGCTCCACCTGGAGTATTGTGTTCAGTTTTGGAGGCCGTATCTTGTTAAGGATGTAAAAAGAATTGAAGCGGTGCAAAGAAAAGCTACGAGAATGGTATGGGGTTTGCGTTACAAGACGTATGAGGAGAGACTTGCTGAACTAAACATGTATACTCTGGAGGAAAGGAGAAACAGGGGTGATATGATACAGACGTTCAAATATTTGAAAGGTATTAATCCGCAAACGAACCTTTTCCGGAGATGGGAAGGTGGTAGAACGAGAGGACATGAAATGAGATTGAAGGGGGGCAGACTCAAGAAAAATGTCAGGAAGTATTTTTTCACGGAGAGAGTAGTGGATGCTTGGAATGCCCTCCCGCGGGAGGTGGTGGAAATGAAAACGGTAACGGAATTCAAACATGCGTGGGATAAGCATAAAGGAGTCCTGTGCCGAAGGAATGGATCCTCAGGAGCTTAGTCAAGATCGGGAGGCGGGGCTGGTGGTTGGGAGGCGGGGATAGGGCTGGGCAGACTTATACGGTCTGTGCCAGAGCCGGTGGTGGGAAGCGGGACTGGTGGTTGGGAGGCGGGGATAGTGCTGGACAGACTTGTACAGTCTGTGCCAGAGCCGGTGGTTGGGAGGCAGGGCTGGTGGTTAGGAGGTGAGGATAGTGCTGGGCAGACTTATACGGTCTGTGCCCTGAAGAGCACAGGTACAAATCAAAGTAGGGTATACACAAAAAGCTGCAAATATGAGTTATCTTGTTGGGCAGACTGGATGGACCGTGCAGGTCTTTTTCTTCCGTCATCTACTATGTTACTATGTATCACCTTTTATATTGAAGAATTTGAATAAAGCATCTTCTGAGCCTTTCTAAGCTGCTGCCCTGCTGCTTTTGAACTCACAAAGCATCTCCAGGAAGAGGGACAAGCACGAATGACATCAAGTGCGTGAAAGGCATCTTAACACTTGTGACATTACTATCGCAAACCACCTTTCTGCAGTAACTGGAACATCCTGTATGTGCTGTTGGGCCCTAGTAGATGTGCCGTCATAACTGGCTTTGAGCAGGCATGAACTAGTATACTTTTCGTAGAGGAGGGAGGCAGGAGAAGCAGCTTATACACCCGTCACTGACACATAGGGCCAGGGCCGGTCTTAGCAAGTGCAGGGCCCTATGCAGACCAATTTGGTGGGGCTCCATCCTAGCCCCGCCCACCATAGCCCTGCCCTAGCCTGGCTCCGCCCCACCCCATTGATAAGATTATTCCATTTTTAGAAAATTTTTTTATTTATGAAATTTCAAATAAAGACAAATGACGCTAAACTTGTACAAAAAAACTGATTGAAATAATAAGCAAAATGCTATCATGAAACCATAAACAGCACTAATTCCAAGGACAAGATGAGCTACAACCTTATGCGTGGCATGTAAAGCCAACTGTAATTACACCGGGCTCTAAAACACCAGTGCACAACCTAGTGAAAAAAAACCAAAAAACCAAAAATGGCTGCAAACTATATGCTAGCAGAATACTGCACCTTCCTTGATCACACCTGAAAAACACATGAAGGCAAAATACTGAACTGGAAAGTAACCTCAAGAAGTCAGAATCAGTATGCAGCAATACTACAAAAATTGAAACTTACATGAAAAATATCACAGATGCACATTTCCAAAAACTGACATATTCCAATTAATAAATCCTGAATAAAATAGTTTTTTCTACCTTTGTTGTCTGGTGATTTTGTTTTTCTGATCATGCTGGCTCAATATCCGATTGTGCTGCTATCTGTCCTCTTAACTCTGTTTCCAGGGCTTCCTTTCCATTTATTTCTTTACTTTCCGCCTTTCTTCTTCATTTCTTGCCCTACATCCGTAAGTAAAAGCTGGGTCCTCCGCAGACTTGACTGTCCAGTGGATCCAGCTTCTGCCTATTTTCTATATCCATGTGCACTTTTTCTCCTCTCTTCCTTTTCCCTCACCTCATCTCCTTCCTCAATTTTCCCTCGTCTCCATCCATGTCCAGCATTTCTTCTCTCTCCTCCATCCACCCATGTCCAACGACCCTCCTGTCCCCCCTGCCATCCATCTATGTCCAGCAACCCCCCGTCCCCTCTGCCCTCCCCTGCCATCCACCTATGTCAGGAAACCCCCTCCCCTGCCATCCACCCATGTCCAGCGACCCTCCTGTCCTCCCTGCCATCCACCTATGTCCAGAAACCCTCCTCCCCTGCCATCCACCCATGTCCAGCGACCCTCCTGTCCCCTTTGCCCTCCCCTGCCATCCACCTATGTCCAGAAACCCTCCTGTCCTCCCTGCCTGCCCCTGCCATCCTGTCCAGAAACCCCCCTCCCCTGCCACCATTTCCAGTGACCCTCCTGTCCCCCCTGCCCTCTCGTGCCATCCACCTATGTGCAGAAACCCCCGTCCCCTTTGCCCTCCCCTGCCATCCACCTATGTCCAGAAACCCCTCTCCCCTGCCATCCACCCATGTCCAGCAACCCTCCTGTCCCCCCTGCCGTCCCCTGCCATCCACCTATGTGCAGAACCCCCGTCCCCTCTGCCCTCGCCTGCCATCCACCTATGTCCAGAAACCCCCTCCCCTGCCATCCACCCATGTCCAGTGACCCTCCTGTCCCCTCTGCCCTCCCCTGCCATCCACCTATGTCCAGAAACCCTCCTGTCCAGAAACCCCCCTCCCCTGCCACCATGTCCAGCGACCCTCCTGTCCCCCCGCCCTCTCCTGCCATCCACCTATGTGCAGAAACCCCCTCGTCCCCTTTGCCCTCCCCTGCCATCCACCTATGTCCAGAAACCCCCCTCCCCTGCCATCCACCCATGTCCAGCGACCCTCCTGTCCTCCCTGCCATCCACCTATGTCCAGAAACCCCTCTCCCCTGCCATCCACCCATGTCCAGTGACCCTCCTGTCCCCCCTGCCCTCCCCTGCCAACTGCCATCCACCTATGTCCAGTAACCCCCCTGTCCCCTCTGCCCTCCCCTGCCATCCACCTATGTCCAGAAACCCCCCGCCCCTGCCATCCACCCATGTCCAGCAACCCTCCTGTCCCCCCTGCCCTCCCCTGCCATCCACCTATGTGCAGAACCCCCCCGTCCCCTCTGCCCTCCCCTGCCATCCACCTATGTCCAGAAACCCTCCTGTCCTCCCTGCCTGCCCCTGCCATCCTGTCCAGAAACCCCCCTCCCCTGCCACCATGTCCAGCAACCCTCCTGTTCCCCCTGCCCTCTCCTGCCATCCTCTTCTCCCCCCCCAACCAAGAAAGGTTAACTTTTCTTTTAAATTTACCCTCCATTGCCGGAATCCAGCACAGCAGCGTCAGTGAAAATGCTCCTCCCCCCGAGTTCCCCCGACGTCTGTAGTAGAACAGAAGCTCTTCCTGATTCGTTTATTCTCATTGTCCTGCCCTCGGGGGTGGGAAATTGAGAATGAACGAATCAGGAAGAGCTTCTGTTCTGCTACAGACGTCGGGGGAACTCAGGAGGGGAGGAGCGTTTTCACTGACGCTGCTGTGCTGGATTCCGGCGACGGAGAGTAAATTTAAAAGAAAAATTATCCTTCCTTGGTTGGGGGGAGAAGAAGAGGGCGGGCAGGGTGGTGGTAAGCATGGTGCGGCGGCGCCGTGCCATGCTTACCTGGCTTGTTGTTTACGTTGGTGCCCTGGGAAGAGGCTGACTGAGGCATGCCGCACGGGGCCCCCCTAAGCGCGGGGCCCTATGCGGCCGCCTCGGTCGCTTCGGCCTAAGACCGGCCCTGCATGGGGCTGAAGTTAAGGCACTAAACTAGTTCTCTAGAAAAGGCCCTTTACAGAATGATGTTTTCCCCCAGATTCTATATAGCGTGACTTAAGTTACAGGTGCAAATGCAGTTGTATTCTGGATTTGCACTCGCAACTTAGTTAACAAGCCAATCGGTGCCGATAACTGCCACTTAACAATCAATTATTGATGCTAATTGGCATTAATTAAAGTTTTTGTGCAGAACTGTCTAAACGTATTCTCTAACGCAATGTGCATACATTTTAAGGCACATAGCTGAAAAGGGGGCATATTTTGTTTCGGCACCGATTTTTTTTTTTTAAGCGTGATCCATAGAATCTAGTCCTTAACACGTATTCCTGTGCCTAATTTTGGATGCAAGGGCTTAGACCTGCTGAAACCTGGTGCTTAAGTTGGATGCGTAAACCACAAATTCTATAAAACTGCTCCTAAATGTTTGGAACATCTATGACCCATCCATGCCCCTCCCATGGCTGCACAGTGTTATAGCGTGTAGGCAGATGCGTTATGGCTAAATTAGTGCCACTTTACACTAGTAATTCATAATGGCTCGTTAACTAATTGACTTAAACGCACATCTTCCCTGCACACACGCCTTTATAGAATCCTGGGGATGATAGGCCTGGTGCAAAGGCCTGGGGTTTGGGACATTTACGCTGCGTATCATTAGTGGCTTTTTAATTTTTTTTTGGTTTAAGAACACACAACAAAACCTCTGTGGGGTGTTAGTTTGGTTAATATGGATTTTGGGAGTTTTGGGGGTGGCAGGGAGGATAGTGAGAAGGACCTGAGGTTGGCATAGCTTTTCCTCAAGGGCAACCCAAATGCTGGTGAAAAACAGGACTCTTTCTCGCCCTCCCTCTCTCTCCTCGTGTCTGCTTCCATCTAAAGAAGGGTAAGAGTCTTAAGAGATCTCCTGGCTCAAACAAGATACCTGCCCAGAAATAAATGAAGTATTAATAAATAAAGAGTGTATGCTGCTATTTCTGTAATGCAAAGGTTTGTAACTTTTTCATTCCACAATCTGGCTGGGTATGTGACTAGAATGTGCCTTTCTGGAGACACCCTTCAAACAAATGTGATCTTACTCAGCCCATCAGAGCAGCTTGCTCTTTGGATAATTAAAAAAAAGAAAAAGGGGGGATGGGAGGGGGTCAGCTAATTGGCATAATGCACAGCTGGAATCACTACCCTGCATTAACTGCTGAATTCTATATACCATGCCTTAATTTCCACGTGGAAATCGAAGTGTATTCTAAAACAATGTGTGTAACTTAATTAGTTAACTAGCTAATCAGCCCTGTCAATTGGATGTTTATTTATTTATTTACTTGTTGCATTTGTAAGATTTACATGCAGAACTCGCTAAGCATATTCTGTAAAGTAGTGTGCATAAATTCTAAGTTGCATAGTTGAAAAGGGGCGGGGTGGGGGGTGTTTCTAAAATCTATGCACGTTGTTATAGAATACACTCGCACTGCGCCTGATTTAGGTGTCGGGGATCTATGCCAAGTAAAACGTGGTGTAAATGGCCGGTATTCTCAATGGAGAAGGGTAGATATTGGGGCCGCTGCTTTTTAACATATTTATAAATGATCTAGAGATGGGAATAACTAGTTACATAATTAAATTTGTTGATGACACAAAGTTATTAAAAGTTGTCAAACAGCAAAAGAATTGTGAAGCATTGCAAGACGACCTTATGAGACTGAGAGACTTGCCATCTAAATGACAGGTGACGTTTAATGTGAGCAATTGCAAAGAGATACATGTAGGAAAGAGGAACCCAAACTATAGCTATGTAATGCAAGGTTCCACGTTAGGAGTCACTGCCCAGGAAACGGATCTAGGTGTCATTGGAAACCATCTGCTCAGTGTGCAGGGTCCTCTAAGAAAGCAAAGAGAATTTTAAGAATTATTAGGAAAGGAATGGAAAACAAAACTGAGAATGTTATAATACCTTTGTATCCCTCCATGGTGCAACTGCACCTCGAATGTTGTGTGCAATTCTGGTCACTGAATGTAAAAAAGATATAGTAGAATAAGGAAAGGTACAGAGAAAGGTGACAAAAATTATGAAAGGGATAGGAAGACGTCCCTCTGAGGAAAGGCTAAAGCGGCTTGGGCTCTTCAACTTGGAGAAAAGAAGGCTGAGGAGAGATATGATAGAGGTTGAGTGCAGTGGAACAGATAGATGTGAATCACTTGTTTACTCTTCCAAAAATGCTAGAACTAGGAGGCACACAGTGAAGTACTAAATAGTAAACTTAAAACAAACTGGAGGAAATATTTCTTCACTGAACGTGTAATTAAACTCTAGAATTTGTTGCCAGAGAATATGGTAAAAGCAGTTAGCAGGATTTTAAAAATGTCTGGATAAATTCCAAAAAGAAAAATCTTAAGCCATTATTAAGATGGACTGGGGACAATCCACGGCTCATTTCTAGGAAAAGCAGCAGAAAAGCTGTTTTACTCTTTTGGGATCTTGCCGGGTACTTGTGCCCTGGATTGGCTACTGTTGGAAACAGGATGCTTGACTTGATGGACCTTCTGTCTGTCCCAGTATGGCAATACTTATGTTCTTCTGCTAACATGAAACAGAGCACATCCAGTATAAACAAAACTAAGGTAATACAGCTCTCTCTTATCAAGTAACTAAAGACAGGGCACTCCACAAAAGAATGATGCTGAAATAAACAGGCTGTGGAATTTCCACTGGAATACACCTCAGTATCCCTCTGCAAAACAGAACAGCCATAAATCATTTGTGCCAAGGACATGCTTGTAAAGGAGAACAAAAGAAAGAATGTATCTCTGCCCAGAAGGGAAGCAGCCCCTGCTCAAAAAGAAAGGGCTTTGTTTTTTTTTAATTATAAAGGACCGGAAATTAAGTTAGCAGCAAATGAGTCCCTCTTCAATTTTCCCTCTCCACATGGAAAAGAATATAGGACCAAAAACAAAACAAACAGATGTTCAAGTCAACCACACCTTCTATTTTAACCATTGTACAATTCTTTTTAAGCGGAACCGATAGATTAGGTTTATTTAAAGTGTCAGACATATCAAGCCAATCAGGAGAAAGTTATTTATATCCTACGGCTGTACCACGGGGAAACAGCTTAGTTTGTGACACGGGATCCACTGATGCCTGCTCATATGGAGAAGGGCACAAGGGGTTGGTTGGTGGTGGTGGCTGTGGTGGTGGAAATGTAGCTGAGTCTGGTAGACTCTGGGATTCAAGCAATTTTTCACTTACCAAAATCCATTTATTAATAGCTGGTAAATATTGCATTTACCCATGGATTTACCCTTTTTATTTTTCTCATTATAATCAATTCATTGTTTCAGGAAGGAACCCTGAAAAGAGCCATCTGCTGGCCAAGAAAAAGAAGTTCTGTAGCAAAGCCAAAAAACACTAAACAGCGAACAAAAAAAACACATATATATATACAAATAGGACATGGTCTGCAGACATAGAAGATGGTGCAGAATTGTAAATTTAATCGGGCAGAGTACTCAAGTTCTGCTCCCTTTCCAGGAAAATTAATTGTTAAGGAACACAATTTGAAATGATCAAAAATTCGGAATTGTAATACATTGCTTTCTCTAAAATAGGTATACTTGGTTTCAGGTCAGGTCCATGGCAACGGTAAGAAATCTGGATATGTATGACCTGTGAACAAACATGATATTATATACAAGCACATATGATAAATTACCAGAACATTGTCCTAGGGGTAGAAGTACTTCTCATGTATACAAAGTATATGGGATAGCTACTCCGAAAGCAGGGAAAAATACTGTAAAATTGCTCCATCCGGATACTGTATCTCTGCAGCAGATCAGTAATCTGGAGATGCATAGAAAGAAATAAGTAAAAAAAACCAAGAAAGTATTTCTTTACGTTCCACCATTGGTCTAGTTATATCATTACCTTTCACAGGAACATGTTTAAAACCTTTTTTCTAACAATTAAACCTTCACGTAAGGAGTGCAGTGGAGCAGTAAAACCCCTCCTTCACGCTCAAATTTGAAATTACCTACCAGGAACTCTATTAACTTTAATGCTTGTAAAACACAATAATAACATCAAGAAGAGATTTCTTAACTTACCACTGTCCGTGCTACACGCACCTGGATGTCCCGTCCACTGCTGGCACTTGTGGTGTTGCCAGTCCTCTGTACTGGCGTGCTAATGTGGAAGCGTGTTACCACCCCTGTGGAAATGATCGCCGACCGGCCTATCCAGTTCTCCCTGGATTCAATCACTTTTCTTCTTCCCCAGTCAGCTCAGGCGTCCCTACTACTACTACTACTACTACTATTTAGCATTTCTATAGCGCTACAAGGCGTACGCAGCGCTGCACAAACATAGAAGAAAGACAGTCCCTGCTCAAAGAGCTTACAATCTAGTAGACAAAAAATAAATAAAGTAAGCAAATCAAATCAATTAATATGAACGGGAAGGAAGAGAGGAGGGTAGGTGGAGGCGAGTGGTTACAAGTGGTTATGAGTCAAAAGCAATGTTAAAGAGGTGGGCTTTCAGTCTAGATTTAAAGGTGGCCAAGGATGGGGCAAGACATAGGGGCTCAGGAAGTTTATTCCAGGCGTAGGGTGCAGCGAGACAGAAGGCGCGAAGTCTGGAGTTGGCAGTAGTGGAGAAGGGAACAGATAAGAAGGATTTATCCATGGAGCGGAGTGCACGGGAAGGGGTGTAGGGAAGGACAAGTGTGGAGAGATACTGGGGAGCAGCAGAGTGAGTACATTTATAGGTTAGTAGAAGAAGTTTGAACAGGATGCGAAAACGGATAGGGAGCCAGTGAAGCAACTTGAGGAGAGGGGTAGTATGAGTAAAGCGACCCTGGCGGAAGACGAGACGGGCAGCAGAGTTTTGAACCGATTGGAGAGGGGAGAGGTGACTAAGTGGGAGGCCAGCAAGAAGCAGATTGCAGTAGTCTAAACGAGAGGTGACAAGGGTGTGGATGAGGGTTTTGGTAGAGTGCTCGGAAAGAAAGGGGCGGATTTTACGAATGTTGTAAAGAAAGAAACGACACTCCCTGAGTTGATGACTCCTTCTGGAGTTCTCCCGGTGTTTCACTTGTTTACGAGACTTAAAACACCTAGTCTGCGTGCAAAAGTCAGACCTAGCAGTAATAACACTGAAAGTAATTGAAAGGGGTCACTTACCAATTTTCATGTTAAACAACACAGTCAGCCTCTCCACTAATCATATCGGCGGCACCAATGTAATTAAGATTTAGGTCTTTTTACCACCATCCCAATAATCATACATATCCCGGGAAAAGATTGGAATGATAAAAGACCAGGCCACGTATGAGAAAAGTAATTTATTAACTTACCAATACAGAATTAAAATAAATTTTCTCATAGGAGTACAGTTCTGCTTATACAAAAGTATTGGCTGAGACTGTCTAAAACATTTACTATTCATGCTGCTACTTATATACTGTTTCTAAACAAAGCCTTTTCATAAAAGACATTACTTCATTCTTTTCGCTTATCATCTTTCACTCTAATGTTCTTCAGCCAAAACCTCCCTGCTACTTTATCTATTACCTCATGTTCTGTTTCCTGAACTCCTGTGCACATACCATTCTAACTAAAGTCTTTGTCTGCTACTTTGGTCGGCCTTCACCTTTAACAACATCCCTTGATCCATAACTGTGCTGCTATTTCTTCATTACGCTCTTCAGGTTAGTGGCTAACCGGTTATATCACGTGATATAACTGGCTATCTGCTAATAATCAGCACATTGCCAGGCCCAGATACGTTTGGTGGCCAAATCGGGCTGCCAAAATAGCAAGCCTGTCTTTGGCCGGTTTAAACTTAATCAGCCAGCGCTGAATATTGGCTTGGTCAGTTAAGTTTCAACTGGCCAAAATTAAACTGGATATTCGATGCCGGTCCCTGGCACTGATTCCAGTCTCACCACTGACCAGCCAAACTGCCTCCAGTGGTCTGAATATCGGCCCCTTAATAGTTGCAGTTAGGAAACTTCAAAACTAATGATTTGTTCTTTAACTATTGAGCTTAACCAGATAAGTGGTCCCCCCCACCCCCTCACACACAAATATTTCATTTCAATTTAACACACATTAAAATTAGCATACAAACATTTTAATACACACTTACTGAAATAGCATGCACTAGAATGAAAGCTAGCTTGTGTCAATGCATATTACTTCATTTCAGCTTGCCCTGTTTTGAAACAGTACACATTGAAGTGAGACAAGAAAAATAAAAAATACAAAAATGAAAATCAAAGTAACATTTTTTTCTGCCTGCACCCATCCCTGCCATTTTTACATCTTTTTAACGCACACATGAGTACAATTTTATTTTTTCCAATAGGAAGTCGATAAGTGAAATGACCTGCTGCATTCTCTCTTTCCCATAGATGCACTGGCTCTGTGGTTTATTGATTTTGGGGAGTGGGTGACCTCCATTGGTGTTGCACCCGGAAATCCAATGCTGTAAGTGGAGCTGGCGAAACCATAGCTAGTTAAGTGCAATATACAGCACCTAACTGGCTATGGCGAACTATATGAAAGTAAGACTGACTTTTATGTGGTCCTATTAATACAGTTACCTTGGCTGGTTTTATTTATTTATTTATTAGGATTTATTTACCGCCTTTTTGCAGGAATTCACTCAAGGCGGTGTACAGCAAGAATAAGTCAACGTAAGCAATAGACAATTACGGCAGTAAAACTATTCAAACATCAATACTAAGTATGGCATGGTCTGCTACATTACAATGCCAACACAATATGTAATAAAACATTTTAATAGACAGCATAGAGTGTCAGCAAAGATGGAACATATAGATAGATAAGACAGAGTAACAGGAGTAAGAAAATAAGGCACAAGTTAAAGAGAGTTGCAAATGAGTTCAGAAAGGTGCTTGAACATTATCTTGGCTAGGGTAGGAACGGATAAACATAATATGTGCAGCCGGTGTCATTTACTTCTTCCGTTAAAGGCCTGGTTGAAGATCCAATCTTTCACTTAACTGACTCCACCCCAGAATGCCCCCCAAAATAGCCGGTTTCACGTTGAACTCTAAGCAGACATATTCAGCAGTACTAACCAGTTAAGTGCTGCTGAATAAAACTGAACAAGAAATTTAAATGCCTAGCAGCCATTTCTGGCTAGTTAAATTGTTTTGAATATCAACCCCCATGTAAATAGTTACATCCTAAAATCAGTATTTACACATGTAAATGCCAATGATTTCCATAAAGAATTGCCATGTAGAGATTCTAAAATGGTCTCCTTAACCTTCAGGGCGAGAGAAGGTTAAGACTCATGTTCTTTTGCTCCTCCTCAGATCCAACAAGCCGATAACCAAAAGTGTTCATTGCCTGCTTACAGATTTCCTGAACCTCCTTAGCGTTTTGGAAGCTCAGCTTCTGTCGCCAGTACTGTGAGATTTTCTTGGCATCCTTGGCGTACTTCAGCAAACCCTGATCCTTCTGTGCCACTTGGTGCGTGTTGTGGTAGACCCAGAACTGCTTGTGAGGAGTCAACTTCAGGCCCGCATACTCAAACAGGTCAGCTGCATAGGATATGGGATCTCTTGCCAGGTCCTCGAAGCGCAGTAGAAGATAACGATCCTCCAGAGGTAAGCATGCATTGAAGATGCGCATCTGGGCCTGGCAAACTTCCTGCATTACCATGGTGGCATTGGATATGCCCTTCTGAGACCTAGTGATGATCCTGTCATCAATTTGCAGCCCTTTCACATTTTCACGCGAAGAGAGAACAGCCCGTGGATCCCTTACCAGGTGGATGATCTTAAGATTCAGTGAGGTGTCCTCCAGCAGTGGATAGAGAGCTTTTAGATCTAGAATTCGCACTACCTTCACTACCACATGACTGTGGGATCTGCAGGCCTCCTCGATTTTCTCAAAAGGAGACTTGGAGCAGATATGAGAGCATTGGGTCTCTTCCAGGACACCCAAGCCTGGGAGGGTGCCGCAAACTGGGGCAGAGCATAAGGCTCTGCTCTTGATCCATGAAAACAGATCTGACACAAACTTACTCCTACCCATATATGGCTTCAGCGCTGACATGTCGCAGAGGAAGATGGACCACAGTAAGTCCCTCATGGGTCTTTGAAGGAGCTCTGGGCCCTTATTTGCTAACGACATCCACAGATGCCTGATAGGCTCCATCAGATAGAAAACCTCAGAGTTCTGGTTGAACACCTCTCCCAGAAAAGAGGACCCAGAACGCCAAGAGGAGAGGATGAGCAGGTGTGTTTTTCCCCGACTTGGCTGGTGGGCCAGGGCGGACGAACCTGGAGAGCGGGTCGCTGGCATACCACAGCACCAAGCCCACGGCGAGAACCAAGAAGCACACATGGGAAGTTCTGACCCGACGGGTCATCCTGTCCTGTAAAGGAGAGGATTATGAATGAATAGGGAAGAACAATGGAGGTTTCCAGCAAAGCACTGAGTGATCCAGACCTGTATCCTTTGCAGACTACGCCACCTTATAGGGATCAAAGTAAGAATTATGCAAAATTGATCATGAGCTTTTGTGATCACAAAGGTCTCCTCTTTAGAATCACCTTTGGATAATTCTTAATAATGCTTCTCTCTACAGTGCCAGCAGGTGAATTAGAGCTTGAAGTTAACACTTGCCAAGCTCTGGCATCCTTGTGCTGAGCATTGCTGTAATCAAGGCCAGCATTGACACTCGGGCTGACTCTCTTTCTCTCCCTGCCATTCCCTAGTACCTGCCAGGTTTCAGAAACCAGCATCCATTCAGGTTCTCTTGGGGGGGGGGGGGGGGGGGGGGGGGGGGGGGGGAGAGCCAAATGTCTCTCATTGATTGCCCTCTGAGTATTTTACAGTAAGTTGTAATGCTTTTCTGAACTATTACAGAGTGTGAAAGAAACTGCTGGGTTTCCCAGCCTCTTTCCTTCCTCTTGTTGCTTGGGATAATGGTGCCCTCCTTCCCCCTTTTTCCCTTTCCCTCTCATTACTCACCAGGATTTTAGTAGCAGAAGCAGAATCACAATTTTTCTTTGTCCTGCACAGGTGCACTGTGATGAGGGCTCAGCCCAACCAACCACTGGTAAATCAAGAAGCCCGCCTGGATTCCCCGTAACCCTTCCATACCTGGCAGTGAAAACCTTCAAAGAACAAAATGCACCGAACAATACAAAACAAAGGGACTCTGTCACAGAAGTGTTAAATGTCATATAAACATTGCTGTGGCTACCTCCTCTGCCTGTTTTATTCATTAATATATAATTTCAGTGGAAACATACAGTGTTGTAACAATAAAGCCCAGAGGCGATGCTAGACCTGATACAGAAAGAGAAATAGAAAAACTTCCTTCTGCTTCTGTCTTCAGATGTTTTAAAGGTCAGATACCTATAGACAGTTGCTGAAATACCTCTTCTTTCTTATCCTTACAGTTTTATTCTTAAATATCCCTGTCCCTTAATCTCCCTTCCAAACATATATATCTTTTTTCCATGTAAGAAAATTTTTAAAAATTAATCCTCTTCATGTGTCTTTTACTGAGAATCTCATGCATTACTGTTGTCATGTAATATAAACAGAAGGACAGGATCCATTGCAGTTCCAAAGACACACCGAACACAACGAAGGCGACAAAAAAAGGTGAAGCTAGATGATGTTCAAAGTATGCAAAATGTTTATTAAAACATCCAATGACTCGACACGAGTTGTGTTTCGGCCACAACAGCCTGCATCAGGAGTCTTCTGTCCGATGTTTTGAATTTGCTAGCTTGTAATACCACCAGCCAAGGTATTATAATGATGATGCGGCAGGGGGAGTGGAGTGGGGAGGTGGGCTAAAATGTGCTCCCCCCCACACTTTGGGCTTTGGCTCCCCCTCCCATCAAGGTCTGGCTACGCCCCAGGTTTTAGTTGGTGTAAATGGTCACGCCTAAATTTTAGTCATGGGGACAGGCACTATGTGATGTGATAACTACTGCTGGGATATTGATGCGTGTAATAATTAGTTATTAGCATCCAATTGACTAATTAGTTTACCAGCGCTTCTGGGCTCCACCCCCAGATTTAAGCAACTTAGAGAAAATCTGGGGGTAAGTGTGCATGCAAATCTCTCTCATGCATATTCATTAATACCACCTTATCTGAGTAACCTATTTCCGATCTAGTTACAATATATATTCCACCTCAAGTAACTATTATCTCCTTCTTACCATAATTCAAATTTCTTTTATTGTAAGACACCATTTATTGCAAACAATATTAAATACAATCCTTTAAAATATCAATCTTTCCTCACTAGCTCATGCACAGTACTCTTATCAATCATACCAAATGCATACCAAATTTGCGTAGGGTTTTGACGAAGCTAGACATATGAGGACAGTTGGGTGGAAGATGGCTGAAAATTAGAGCATTGCTGTCGATTAAGTTGTGGCGCATTTTTGATCTGAAAATTAAAGGCAAGAGTGGGACTACAGACCTTGCATAAGAAGGATATATGCACAAGATCAAAATGGATGATCTCAAACATTCCAGATGAGTAAAGATCTATCAACAAATAGTGCAATGGACATTACAGATAACATCAAGCCAAGATTGTGTTTGTCACTGAGTGCTAATTCAATACAACTGTTTGGCAACTTGAAAAGAAGTATATTGACGATAATAAGTTTGGATTGGATTGAGCACACAGTTGAGTGAACATATAAGGCCAACAGGCCCAAATAGAATGCATTTGGTATGATTGGTATGAGAGGTGTGTATGCAATAGTGAGAAAGGATTGATATTCTAAAGGATTGAATTTAATAATGTTTGTAATAAATGGTGTCTACAATAAAAGAAATTTGAATTATGATAAGAAGGAGATAGTAGTTACTTGAGGTGGGATGCCTAATTAAGGATATCCTGAAAACCTGATCCATTGGTGGCCTTCAAGGACAGGGAGTGAATGGTAAAATTATGTATAATCATACCTGATAATTTTCTTTCCATTAATCATAGCTGATCAATCCATAGACTGGTGGGTTGTGTCCATCTACCAGCAGGTGGAGATAGAGAGCAAACTTTTGCCTCCCTATATGTGGTCATGTGCTGCCGGAAACTCCTCAGTATGTCGATATCAAAGCTCCATCCGCAGGACTCAGCACTTAGAGAATTACACCCACGAAGGGACACTCTGCCCAGCTCACCACCGCCGAAACGGGGGAGGGGAATTAACCCAGCTCATCCCCACACAAGTGGGGGAGGGGAATCCGTCCAGCTCATCCCCGCGGAGCGGGGGAGGGACACCACACCCGCCGATGCGGGGGGATCTGGCTTATCCTGCAACCGCAACCGCGGGAGGAGCTGACTGACCCTAACACCGCCGAAGCGGGAGGGGTACAAAGCTGCCCTACAGCCGCACGAAGCGGGAGGGAGTGCCGGCAGAATTTATGTCTCAATCCAGCCCCGTAAAACGGAGGGGAGAGGAATGCAGCAGCTCACTGTAACACAAAGTCGTCTCAACTCTTGAAGAATCCAAGTGAAAGAAGAACTTGAACACGAAGTCCTCCTGAAGTAACTGAAGGCTAAACTTGAACCTAAAATTCAACCAGAATATAAACAGTACAGATATCTGGGAGGGGCTATGGATTGATCAGCTATGATTAATGGAAAGAAAATTATCAGGTATGATTATACATAATTTTACCTTCCATATCATCAAGCTGATCAATCCATAGACTGGTGGGATGTACCGAAGCAGTACTCACCCAGGGCGGGACATAGAAATCCCTGACCTCAACACTGAAGCTCCAAACCGGGCCTCCGCCCGTGCAGCCACAGTCAAACGGTAATGCTTGGAGAATGTATGAGCCGAAGCCCACGTTGCCGCCTTGCATATCTCTTCCAAGGAGACGGATCCTGCCTCTGCCATCGAGGCCGCCTGAGCTCTCGTGGAGTGAGCCTTCAGCTGGATAGGCGGCACCTTCCCCGCGGCCACATAAGCCGCTGCAATGGCTTCCTGGACCCATCTTGCCACTGTAGGCTTAGCAGCCTGCAGACCCTTACGAGGACCTGCAAACAGGACAAACAGATGATCCGATTTCCGGAAATCATTGGTCACTTCCAAGTAACTGATGATGACTCGTCTCACATCCAGATATTCAAGAGCGGAGTACTCCTCTGGGTAGTCCTCCCTACGAAAGGAAGGGAGACAGAGCTGCTGATTCACATGGAAGCGAGAACCAATCTTGGGCAGGAAGGAAGGCACTGTGCGAATAGTCACTCCTGCCTCAGTGCACTGCAGAAAAGGCTCTCGACATGAGAGCGCCTGGAGCTCGGAAACTCTTCTGTCTGAAGTGATAGCCACCAAAAAGACTGCTTTCAACGTCAGGTCTTTCAGAGATGCCCTCGACAAGGGTTCCAAAGGCGGCTTCTGCAATGCTCTTAGCACCAGGTTGAGATTCCACGCAGGCACCACTGAGTGCAGAGGAGGGCGCAGGTGATTAACTCCCTTGAGAAAGCGCACCACATCTGGCTGCGAAGCCAGGGAAGCACCCTTCAGGCGGCCCCTGAAGCAAGCCAGAGCCGCTACCTGGACTTTAAGGGAACTGAGCGACAGGCCTTTCTCCAGACCTTCTTGCAGGAACGCCAACACTGAAGAAATTGGAGCAGTGAAGGGAGAAAGTGAGCCTGCTTCACACCATGCTGCAAAGATACGCCAAACCCTGGCGTAAGCAGTAGAAGTAGAGCGCTTCCTCGCTCTCAGCATAGTGGCGATGACCTTGTCTGAGAAGCCCTTCTTCCTCAGACGCTGCCGCTCAATAGCCAGGCCGTAAGACCAAAGGGAGAGGGATCCTCCATCACCACGGGACCCTGATGTAACAGGCCCTGCTCCACTGACAGCCGCAGAGGATCGTCGACTGAGAGCCTGAACAAGTCCGCATACCAGGGACGTCTGGGCCAATCCGGACCCACCAGGATTACCCTGCCGGGATGCTTTGCCACCCGGTCTAGCACCCTGCCCAACATGAGCCAGGGCGGGAACACATAGAGGAGCTCTTGTGTCGGCCACTGTTGGAGAAGAGCATCTACTCCCATGGATCGAGGGTCCCGTCCTCTGCTGAAAAAGCGCGGCACTTGGCCATTGGCCGATGACGCCATCAGATCTAGGCTCGGCTGGCCCCAGCGCTTCGTGATGTCCAAGAACGCCTGAGCAGATAGTTGCCACTCTCCGGGCTCCAAGGTATGGCGACTGAGAAAGTCCGCCTTGACATTCATGACTCCGGCAATGTGGGCCGCTGAAAGCTGCTCCAGGTTCGCTTCCGCCCACTGGCAAAGACTCATAGCCTCCTTGGCTAGAGGGGCGCTCTGGTACCTCCCTGGCGGTTGATATAGGCCACAGCCGTGGCATTGTCCGACAGGACCCGTACAGGCTTCAACACGAGTACCGGGATGAACTCCAATAACACCAAGCGAATGGCTCTGAGTTCCAGGAGGTTGATAGACCACTTGCCTCTGCAGGAGACTAGAGCCCCTGCGCTGTCCTTCCCAAGCAGTGGGCTCCCCAGCCCATCAAAGAGGCGTCTGTCGTGACGACAATCCACTCCGGGGTCACCAGAGGCAATCCTGCAGACAACTTGTCTGTCTGCGTCCACCAGCTCAGCGCCTTGCGCACTGCTGGGTCCACGGGAAGGCGCACAGCATAATCCTCCGACATCGGAGTCCAGCGCAGCAGCAGAGATAGCTGTAGTGGTCTCATATGAGCCCTGGCCCAGGGCACTACTTCCATCGTGGCCGTCATAGAGCCCAACAGCTGCACGTAGTCCCAAGCCCGAATAGGAGAGGCTACTAGGAACTAGTCCACCTGAGCCTGAAGCTTGACAATCCGATTGTCTGGCAGGAACACTCTGCCCACTTGGGTGTCGAATCGAACTCCCAGATACACCAGGGACTGAGTCGGGCGCAGCTGGCTCTTCTTCCAGTTGATGATCCATCCCAGGGAGCTCAAAGAGCAACTACCCGGTCCATAGCTTTGCCGCACTCTGCATAAGAGGGGGCTCGGATCAACCAGTCGTCCAGATAAGGATGGACTTGTACTCCTTCCTTTAGCAGGAAGGCCGCTATGACCCCCATTACTTTGGAAAAGGTCCGCGGAGCAGTAGCCAACCCGAAAGGAGGGCTCTGAACTGGAAGTGTCGTCTCAGGACTGTAAAACGCAGAAAGCGTTGGAGAGGAGGCCAGATGGGAATATGCAGGTACGCTTCCTTGATGTCCAAGGAAGCCAAGAACTCTCCTGCCTTCACTGCCGCTATAACAGAGCGGAGAGTCTCCATGCGAAAGTGCCTCACTTTCCAGGCCCGATTGACCCCTTTGAGGTCGAGGATAGGCCGGACAGAACCTCCTTTCTTTGGAACCACAAAGTAAATGGAGTAACGTCCCTTGCCAATCTGATTTTTTGGCACCGGAACGACCGCACCCAGGCGGATCAGGTTGTCCAAGGTCTGCTGCACTACCACAGCTTGACCGGAGACTTGCAGGGAGAGAGTACAAACCCGTCTCTTAAGGGTTGGCAGAACTCTAGCTTGTAGCCGTCTCTGATGACTTCCAGCACCCACGCGTCTGAAGTTATAGTGATCCACTCGCCCAGAAACGAGGACAGCCGTCCTCCAATCTGCACTGGGGCGTGGACCAAGGCCCCGTCATTGGGTACGAGACCCTGGGGGAGGACCGGAGGGAGCACCTCCGGGACGGCGGTCTCTGCGAAAGGAATGCTGCTTGGGGGAGAAATTCCTCTTGAAGGAAGAGGGGGCAGAGGAACCCGACTTGCCCGGGCGGTATGGAGGTATCGGGACGAGTACTAACCCGAGCCCTGACCTCTGGTAATTTCTTGCCCTTAGACGTGCCGAGATCGGTCACGATTTTGTCCAGCTCGACCCCAAAGAGCAGCTTGCCTTTAAAAGGCAATCTAGCCAGGCGGGATTTAGAGGCGTGGTCAGCAGACCAATGTTTCAGCCAAAGCCACCGCCGCGCAGAGACTGTCTGAGCCATGCCTTTAGCTGAGGCTCTCCAGACATCATACAGCAAGTCTGCCAAATAGGCTAAGCCCGATTCCAGGGCCGGCCAATCAGCCCTCAAGGAATGATCCGAGGGGGAAGCCCGCTGCACCATAGTCCGGCACGCCCTGGCCACATAGGAGCCGCAAACTGAGGCCTGCAAACTTAAAGCAGCTGCCTCAAAGGACGACCTTAAGGCCGCCTCCAATCTTCTGTCTTGGGCGTCCTTTAGGGCCGTGCCACCTTCCACCGGCAACGCCGTTTTCTTAGTCACCGCAGTGATTAAAGAATCCACGGTAGGCCACAGATAGGCCTCACGTTCACTCACAGCCAAAGAATAGAGGCGGGACATAGCCCTAGCCACTTTAAGGCTCGTTTCCGGGACATCCCATTGAGCCGCAATTAAGGTGTGCATGACATCATGCACGTGGAAGGTTCTAGGCGGGCGCTTCGTCCCCAGCATAATGGCAGAGCCAACAGGGGCTGAGGGAGAGACGTCCTCCGGAGAGGAAATCTTCAAAGTGTCCATGGCCTGTAACAACAGGTTGGGCAAATCCTCTGGGCTAAAAAGCCGCGCTGCAGAGGGGTCATCCGCTCCATCCGAGCGGGGATCTATCTCCTCCAAGGAATCCGCAAAGGATCGTTGGGAGACCTCAGACACGCTGCCCTCATCTACATCGGAGGAGACAAAAGTCCTCCAAGGCCTGGAAATCAACCCGAGGGCGTTTACCTCTGGGAACCTCAACCTCTTTATCAGAAGAGGGAGCAGGGGCAGCGTTTTGCATGAGGAAAGCCTGATGCAGCAGCAAAACAAACTCGGGGGAGAAACCCCCCAGACTGTGCACTTCCGCAGCCTGGGCAACAGCCCTAGACGCACTCTCAACCGGCGCTCGCAATAGCGGGGGAGAGACATGCTGCGCATCCAAAATGGCGTCCGGCGCGAAACTCCGTGAAGGAGACGCGCGGGAAGAACGGCGCTTAACTTTAGCCGCTTTTGTGCCGTCGCCCAAATTAAGGGCGTTCATGGCATTAATGTCTCCAACCTCAAGGGCGGCCCCGAAGAAGCCGTCCGAGCCGCATGGCCGGCCAAGATGGCGGAGGCGAGGAGCGGGGGATGGGCGTTTATGGCGGGAAAAAACCGCCACGCCGGAGGAACGACCGGGACATTCATCGGTCACTAAACTATCACCCATCAAGGGCGAATCAGGTTGTAAAACCCCCGCATCCCCTCTAGAAGCGCTCCAGCGATCCGGGGAGCGACCCTTGCGCCCTCGCCCTCCGACGCCATTGCCACGAGGAGAAGAATCGGGGAACCCCCTGCCCGCTATAAAAAGGTAAAATTACCTGCTTGCCGCTCCGAGCTGTAACGAACTGGTGTCCCAGTGAGTAGCTGCAATGAACGTTTAAAGAAACGTCGAATTAAACGCCTTTAAAGACGTTTAAAAATATATATATATTTTTTTTTTTTTTAAACGGAGCCAGCGGGAGGGGGGAGAAAAGGAGGGACCTGGCACCACCAGGTTTGCACTTGCTCAAAAGAGCCCTCAACCCCAGGCCTCAAGAAAACCTAAGGATTAGGCTTGGAGGCCTAGCCAGAGCTGCTGCTGTGTGTGACCACCACCTGCTGAGATAGAGAACATACTGAGGAGTTTCCGGCAGCACATGACCACATATAGGGAGGCAAAAGTTTGCTCTCTATCTCCACCTGCTGGTAGATGGACACAACCCACCAGTCTATGGATTGATCAGCTTGATGATATGGAAACCACTGTTGTAGTCAGCGTAGGAGAAGCTTTGGCTCAAAAGCTGCAAGTTAGATTAGCTCTGAAAACAGAAAACAACTAAAGGGACTGTAATTATTTTATCTTGGAAAAAAAAGCCAACTAAGCATCTTGTACTGTTTGTACTTTGCTGCTGCTTGAGGGTAACGTGGACTTTTCTCATTATCTTGTACAAGATGACCTCTACTGGTAGCTGTGTGTATTGCGCTAGTCTTTTACTCTCAGTTTATGAAGACACTGGTAGGTCTTCATTTTTTTTTGGACTCCAGAGCATCCTACAGCAGGTGTTCTAAACCCAGTCCTCAGGACACACCCCCGCCCGTCAGTTTTTCAAGATGCCCACAATAAATATGTATGAGAGAGATTTGCATATAATGGAGCCAGCACATGCAGATTTATCTCATGCATATTCATTGTGGGTATCCTGAAAACCAGACTGGCTTGGTGTGGCCCGAGAACTGCGTTGAGAAGCTTTGTTTTACAGAGAATGACAGGGGCAGGGCTGAGCCTTAGAACACAGCAGAGATGACTGCTCTGTAATCCAGCCCTTCTCTTGTTGCTCTTCCTCCTGCCCCTACACCCCCCACCAATAAAAGCTCCTTTTCCTTTATATCTACAAAAATTAAGCTTTGTTAACAACAGTCAGTGTCATTGTGATTAAAGTAAAGTGTTTTCAATTGTTCTAGGGGCCGATGCAGGAAGCTTGTTTTACAGTCATGCACTGATGGCTTACTGCATGGCTTCTAATGCAAGCTACTACTACTACTACTACCTAACATTTCTAGAGCGCTACTAGGGTTACGCAGCGCTGTACAGTTTAACAAAAAGGACAGTCCCTGCTCAAAGGAGTTTACAATCTAATGGGCAAAATGTCAAGTTGGGGCAGTCTAGATTTCCTGAATAGAGGAACGGTGGTTAGTTGCCGAAGGCGACATTGAAGAGGTGGGCTTTGAGCGAGGATTTGAAGATGGGCAGGGAGGGGCCTGGCGTATGGGCTCAGGGAGTTTATTCCAGGCATGGGGTGAGGCAAGGCAGAAAGGGCGGAGCCTGGAGTTGGCGGTGGTGGAGAAGGGTACTGAAAGGAGGGATTTGTCTTGACAGCGGAGGTTACGGGTAGGAACGTAAGGGGAGATGAGGGTAGAGAGGTAAGGAGGGGCTGTAGATCGAGTGCATTTGTAGGTTAGTAGGAGAGGCTTGAACTGTATGCGGTACCTGATCGGAAGCCAGTGAAGTGACTTGAGGAGAGGGGTGATATGAGTGTATCGGTCCAGGTGGAAGATAAGACGTGCCAGTGGCGTAGCCAGACCTGACATTTTGGGTGGGCCCAGAGCTAATATGGGTGGGCATTATGTATACAGGTATGAGTAGTGTTTCAAGGGATATTACAAAATAATGCCTTAGAGTGCACTTGATGAAGGATAAGTAAATAATCTACCCAATAGTTGTCCTGTGTCATCATAAACTGCGTACATACTTCATGGAACTCCACCATTTTAAAATTTATTTTAAAAATTTCTATCCTGCACTATCCCACAATTCTAGGCAATTACTAGACAAACAGCACTTAAACTTGACCAGACATAAGTCTACTATAATGGCAAACACCTCAACACACATCACAGTATCCTGCAAAATAATTATAGCAATGGCACATATTCATCAAACTTTGCTTTATAACAAATGTAAATGTCTGATTAAACTGTGTTAAAATCACCTTTTTTAAAAGTTTAGATAAAAATGGCAAATTGGACACTGGCCTAAAAATATTTGGCAGATCTGTCATAGTCCACAGCTAAGATGTTTCCTCTTACAGTTTTCAACTGAAAAAAAAAATATTCAGATTCTGATAGGACCTCAGTAATAGCAACATTGTCAAAATCCATTCCCTGCCAGATTCTTTGTGAAGTAACATTAAATCTTATGAAGCTTCTTAGAGCCTATGTAGAAAACCTTAACACCATCAATTCTGAACACACAAATATCAATAACAGTACCTTTAAAAAGGCAGCAGTGAATATACACAACAGCAATATATGTCCCATTGTAAAAGCCAGACAAGTCAGATTGATATAGGTCCCCACACAAAGCACATGCCAAAACACAGAACAACTCTCACCAATTACAGAATAAAGGATCAAAAATTAGGAATTGTCCCGTAGCCTAGCATCAGCCCCCGAGATGCCAACTTACCAAGTTCCAGGCTGGAAATTTTGGGGCTGTCCTGCATTTCTGCCCACTCCATTCTGTTGCATTATGGGACTCAAAGCACTCAATGGGCACTACAAATCCCACACTGTTTTGGGATATACTACTACTACTTATCATTTCTATAGCGCTACAAGGCATACGCAGCGCTGCACACCATACACAAAAAAAGACAGTCCCTGCTCAAACAGCTTACAATCTAGATATAAGTTCAAAACCAGGACTGTCCCCAAATCTCCAGCTTGGAACTGGATAACTTGGCATCTCTGCAGCCCTGCCCTTCCCTACCCTTCATACCCCAGCATCAGCCCTGCCCTTGCCTACCCCTTTTCCCATCCTTCCTTGTATCTCAACATCAGTCCTGTCCTTCCCTTCCCCCTTCCCCATCCCCCCATAGCTCAGCAGCATCAGCCCTCCTCTACCTACTCCTCATAGTCTGGAAACAGTCCTGCCCTTCCCTCTCTCTTCCCCCATAGTCTAACATCCCCTCTTCCCTTCCCAATCACCCACCCCCACCCAGAAGACCACCAACAGGAAATATACAGCTTTTCTTTAAACTGAACATTGTGAAGACCACAAGCACCCAGAAGCCCATCACCATTAAATATAAAACTGTTTTTCTTTTCACCTGAGGCCAATGCAGAGAAAGTTTCCTGTAGATTTCAGAGAACTCTACAGCCCCGATCAGTGTGTGCAGTGTGCCCGTGGTGCAGTGTTGGGGAGAAGGGGGGGAGGGGGGAGTAGACTACTGACTCACTCCTGGTGCCTGGGGCTGGAGGATAATGAGTGCCCAGATTTCTCCAGCTGCTAAGTTCAAAGCAGCACTGGTCTCCCACTTCTGACTTCCTGACTTTGCCACAGGTTTGAGTCCTGGGGGCTGACTGAGACCTGAGCTGTGCAGGATCGAGCAGGGGCAAACAAACATCAGTGAGTCAGTGAACACTAAAAAGAATTGCTTGCTATTGCAGCAGCCAATGGAAGCAGAACACCTGAGCCGATGGAGGTAAGCACCTTAAGAGCACAGCAGGGAGCGAACAAACAAAGACCCTCCCCCCCCCCCCCCCCCCCCCCCCCCCCCCCCGATGCCGGACTCCAGAGTCCAGAGCAGAGCAAAGTAGCAAACACGGCAGTGCAGCAGGAGGGCTGCTACTTTGCTTGCTGAAGGTCTGTTGTAGCGCTGGTAAATTAAAAAAAAAATAACACCCGAGCTGCAGGGCTCAGCTCACAAGATTTGTTTGGCTACTTTCTACACATAGCTGACTGAGCTAAGTGATTGGAGCAGCAGCCATGTAATGTGCAAGGCAGCTGGCAACTGATTGGTGATCACTGAGACTGGGTGGGCCTGAGCCAAAAATGGGTGGGCCTGGGCCCATCCAGGCCCACCCATAGCTACGCCCCCGAGACGGGGACTGAAGGGGGGATAGATGGCAAAGTGGGAGGCCAGTGAGAAGTAGGTTGCAGTAGTCAAGGTGAGAGGTAATGAGAGAGTGGATGAGAGTTCGGGTGGTGTGCTCAGAGAGGAAAGGGCGAATTTTGCTAATGTTATAGAGGAAGAAGCGACAGGTCTTGGCTATCTGCTGGATATGCGCAGAGAAGGAGAGGGAGGAGTCGAAGATGACTCCGAGGGTCCGGGCAGATGAGACAGGGACGATGAGGGTGTTATCAACTGAGATAGAGAGTGGAGGGAGAGGAGAAGTGGGTTTGGGAGGGAAGACAATAAGCTCGGTCTTGGCCATGTTCAGTTTCAAGTGGCTGTTGGACATCCAGGCAGCAATGTCGGATAAGCAGGGCGATACTTTGGCCTGGGTTTCTGCAGTGATGTTTGGTGTGGAGAGATAAAGCTGGGTGTCATCAGCATAAAGATGATATTGGAAACCATGAGATGAGATCAGGGAGCCCAGGGAAGAGGTGTAGATTGAAAAAAGAAGGGGTCCAAGGACAGATCCCTGAGGAACTCCAACAAAGAGCGGGATGGGGGTGGAGGAAGAACCATGAGAATGTACTCTGAAGGTATGGTGGGAGAGATAAGAGGAGAACCAGGAGAGGACAGAGCCCTGGAACCCAAATGAGGACAGTGTGGCAAGACGTAAATTGTGATTGACAGTGTCAAAAGCAGCGGATAGGTCGAGGAGGATGAGGATGGAGTAATAACCTTTGGATTTGGCAAGGAACAGATCATTACAGACTTTAGATAGTGCCATTTCTGTCAAGTGTAGGGGCGAAAGCCGGATTGAAGCGGATCAAGGATGGCATGAGAGGAGAGAAAATCAAGGCAACGGCTGTGAACGGTGCATTCAAGTATCTTGGAGAGGAAGGGTAGGAGGGAAATGGGGCGGTAGTTGGAGGGACAGGTAGGGTCAAGTGATGTTTTTTTGAGGAGTGGTGTGACTACAGCATGCTTAAAGGTGTCAGGGACAGTTGCAGTGGAGAGAGAGAGGTTGAGGATAGGACAGATGGGGGGGGGGTGACAGTAGGGGAGATGGTGTTAAGTAAGTTGGTGAGGATGAGGTCTGAGGAACAGGTGGTGCATTTCGAGGAGGAGAGAAGATGGGCGGTTTCCTCTTCGGTTGTATCAGGAAAAGAAGAGAAGGAGGCCTGGGTTAGTTGGTTGGTTGGCTGAAGCACAAGTTATGTTCCACAATACAGAAAATTAATTGCATGCAAATTACCTCTACATTAAAAAGCATACATTGTCTGTGATGGTAACATGCAGCTGTCTGCTGCTGAGGAGCAAAATAACATCTCCCTTGCTGTCAGTGTGCATGAGCAGTGATTGGCTGATGCACTCACAAAAAGGGAGATGGGTTTTTTTTTTAAAAAAAGCTCCCCTTGTTTTTAGGAATAAAAGGCTGCTTGTATCACCTCCCAAATTAGTACTCACCAACCACCCGCTATTTAGAGAGAGAGAGAAAAGACTATCCAGCTTATTTTCGAAAGAGAAAAACGCCTATAGTGCGACCTAAATCGGGAGATAGACGTTTGTCTCGCAAAGGCGCCCAAATTGGTATAATCGAAAGCCAATTTGGGGCGTTTCCAACTGTACTCCGTCGCAGAAACAAATAAAGTTGACGGGGGCGTGTCGTAGGCGTGGTGGAGGCGGAACTAGGGCGTGGTTATCAGCCGAGGAGAGATGGGCGTCTTTAGCTGATAATCGAAAAAAAAGGCGTTTTTACCGCGATTTTGGGTCACTTTTTTTGGACCCTTTTTTCCAGGAACAAGTCCCAAAAAAGTGCTCCAACTGCCCAGATGACCACTGGAGGGAATCGGGGATGACCTCCCCGGACTCCCCCAGTGGTCACTAACCCCCTCCCACCAAAAAACCCCCACTTTAAAAACTTTTTTTCCATCCTGTATGCCAGCCTCAAATGCCGTACCCACCTCCATGACAGCAGAATGTGTTCGATCCTGTCACAGCCTTTCCCTGGGTCAGATGTGGCTCTCGGGTGCAGTACAGGGTCACATCAGCATTGCATTGTGGTGGGTGTAGGGTATTGGGCTCCGTGATTTCATTAGCTTGTGTTACAGTCTCACGATGTTGGTAGTTGGTAGGCTCTTCTCCCATGGTGCTTTTCCCCCTGCCTACTGGGTCAGAGTGTGCCCTGTTGTGTTTCCGGTAGTCCATGAGGTAGTGGCCATTTTTGTAAGCCAGTTTTAGATCCCTTCCATGTGTTAGCCACATTAGAGAACTTAGTTCTTACTTTGAATGTGGCTGAAAGAGGGCATTGTACAGCATTCTGCCAGCTCTGACCTGCTAATCTCAGTACCAGGGAGACTCATTGCCAGTGGTGGGGCAGAACCTCTGATCTGCAGTTAACTGTGAGTAAACGTGGTTATTCCAATAAAGGACGTTTTCGGAGAGATTAGTCTTCAGGTGTCAACTGGTGTGCCAATGTTATATAGCAGCAACCAGTCCTAGAGGCCTGCGTGTATGCAGGTCCCTGGAGCACTTTTAGTGGGTACCGCAGTGCACTTCAGCCAGGTGGCCCCAGGCCCCCCCCCCACCTGTAACACTTGTGCTGGTAAATGGGAGGCCTCCAAAACCCACTGTACCTACATGTAGGTGCCTCCTTCACCCCTAAGAGCTATGGTAGTGTTGTACATTTGTGGGTAGTGGGTTTTGGGGGAGGGGGTTGGGAGGTCAGCACCCGTGGTAAAGGAGCTATGCATGTGGGAGCTTTTTCTGAAGTCCACCGCACTGACCTAGGGTGCCCAGTTGGTGTCCTGGCATACCAGGGGGGGCCAGTGTACTACCAATCCTGGCCCCTCCCACGACCAAATGGCTCGCATTAGGACATTTTTGAGCTGGGCGTTTTTAGTTTCTATTATCGCTAAAAAAACCAAATGCCCAGCTCAAAAACGTCCATTTTTTCAAAAATACGGTTTGGCCCACCCCTTCACGGACCCGTTCTCGGAGATAAACGCCCATGGAGATAGGCGTTTCCATTCGATTATGCCCCTCCACGAGGGCCAGCATCTGAGAAAGGCAATTCTTTAATTTCTTAGCAAGATAAAGGTACAAATACAAATGCTAGTTTCTCATGGGAAGCACGGGGAGCCCAAACATGTGGTCTACCTCCGCCTCTCTCCAACGTAATGCTCTGACACAGCTGTTTTTATACCTTTTGTGTTAAGCAAGGCTTTAGCACTTATCTTCCTGGGAAATCATTCTGTCTTCTATTCACACCATCTATCCCCATGTCACTAAATCTCACATTCTTCTGTTCATCCATAATTGCACCTTTCCCAGGCCACTTTGCACATACAAATGTCTTATCAGATCATATGTTCCTGGGCCTCACGATTTATGCTCTATTAAGCCTTAGCTCTTACAGGTCTTAACCATGGTTCATATTTCATAGTTCATAACTGCACCCATAATATACACTCTGCCTCCACCCCCACCTCTGCCACAAATCCCTGGTGGTCTAGTGGACCTCCCCATCTCCTGATCTCACTCTTCTGACCCCAGAAGGGACCCTACCCCCAATTCCTACATCACCTCCCAAAATATCCCTAGTAGTCTATTGGACCCCCCCCCCCCCCCCCCAAATCATGCAACCCTCCCTTCCAAGACTCCCCTGCATAGCTTGATCAAGAGGCAGGAGTGATTCCTACTAACTCCTGCCTCTGTGCTGCCATCTTCCATAATAGTGGCACCGTACTCCATCCAGGGCATCTTAGGAAGCACTACGCAGGGTCAGTGTGCCAAATAATGGAATTTTCCTTTATTTGTTAATCTTCATCCAGAATAGAGAATAAGCTGTCCATGGGTGTCCCACAGCGATCAGCTTTATCAGTGTTTGATGAGCGTAAAGTGAGTTACAAGTTGTATTGTGATGATGTACAATTTTTTTCCCTGTATCAGTGGGTGATGATTTCTCTGTAGTAGTCAATCGTTGTATGAGGCTTATTGAGTCTTGGATGAAAACTCATCGACTCTTGCTTAACTTGCTGAAAACAGAGGTGTTGTTGATTGGGAGAAAGATACAGTTACTGTCAGATTTGTCATTCGGTTTAGAAAAAAAGTGCTGTCCCTGTTAAAACCACAATGAGGAATTTGGGTATGTTTTTAGATTGTAATCTTTCCTTTCAGAATCAATAGACGAAAGTCATTCAAACTTACGCTTGGTTGCAAAGTTGAGACCAGTGCTTGCAGCATATGATTTTAGGATTCTTGTACAGAGTTTAGTGTTCCCTAGACTTGATTTTTGCAGACGGCCCAAAAGACAGCGACCAGATGCCCTGAAAAGGACAGGTACAAATTCAATTCAAGGTAAGGTATACACATATGAGTTTGTCTTGGGCAGACTGGATGGACCTTGCAGGTCTTTTTCTGCCGTCATCTACTATGTTACTATGTTACTATGTTAGATTGGTTTGTGGAAAGTCAAGGTTTGAAAGTGCCACGCCCCTCCAAGAGAAACTACATTGGCTACCTGTCAAAGATTGAATCACCTTTAAACTCTGCTCTCTAGTTCACAAAATCCTATATGGTGAGGTACCTGGCTACATGATTGATCTCATCATCCTACCTCTCCGGAATGCATTTAGACTCTCCCTTCATTATCCAGAATGCAACGGCATCAAGTACAAATCCACGTATGCTACCCCCTTCTCTTTCATCAGCACTCAGCTTTGGAACTCTTTGCCAAAGACCATTAAAACCATCACCAACCATCTAACTTTCAGGAAATCCATAGGCGCCCCGTATAAGAGGCTTGGGGAGGCTAAGCCTCCCCAGCCCAATCTTGACCTTCCCCTGGCTGCTGCCCTCACAAACGTAGCAGGGCTTGCGCAGCAGCCAGGGAGCTCTCCCACCGTCCCTCCTTCCTTCCTGCTCTTCCCGACCGGCAGCCTTCCTTGCCCCCACCCCCCGCGTATAACCGTTTTATTCTCCCTGGCAGCAACGACTGTGAAGAAAAAGGCACTGCAGGCTCACCTCCGGCTTCTGCTTTCCCCTTCACTGTTCGCTCTTCACACAGTGTCCCGCCTTCGCGGAAACAGGAAATGCATCATCGCGAAGGCGGGACACTGTGTGAAGAGCAAACAGCAAAGGGAAAAGCAGAAGCCGGAGGTGAGCCTGCAGTGCCTTTTTCTTCACAGACGTTGCTGCCAGGGAGAGTAAAACGGTTAAGGCGAGGGCAGGGAAAATCGCTGGACTTGGAGGGGAGGGGAGAGATCGCTGGAGAGAAGGGGAAGGCAGGGGGAAAGAACAGATCCCTGGAGAGGAGGTGAGGGCAGGGGAGAAGAGAATTGCTGCATACAACAGAAGAAACTGGGGCCAAAGCTAACAGAAAAACGAAATACTCAGCAAAGGTAGAAAACATTTTTTTATTCAGAATGTATTAATGCAGTGAGCTAATCAACTAATTTATTAATGAGCAGGCAGGGGAAGTGGGTTAGTAGAAGCATGTTTGGTGCCCTACACTGACATATCACTGTGTGACAATGGTCCTTACAGTCTGTCCCTGTGAGTTTGAGGTGTGACTCCTGGCCCATTTGAACTGTGGTTGGTTGGGGAGGGTTTTGAAATGCTGATTATTGTGCATCCCTAGAGCCTGCGTTTTGGGATTATTATTGACCCCCCTCTCCATTATCTTTCAAGAGAGGTGCTGTAAAGGCATTGTGATAAGCTAGAAATATATAGGGGGTAATTGTATAACAGAGTTTGTATATTTAGACAGCTGATAAGAACATATTTTGTAAAGAACTTCCTTTTGCAAATGGATGAATACAGGCATAAAGGGTTAGGCATGAGCCATAGAGATAAGCCTGTCACTTCCAGTGTCTATAAGTACCATTCATGTGAGCCCATCCATGCGTAGGTTTGCATTGGTTTGGAATATGTCAGCTTTTGGAAATGTGCATCTGTGATATTTTGCATGCAAGTTAAAATTTTTCTAGTATTGCTGCATGCTGAGTCTGACTTCTTGAGGTAACTTTCCAGTTCAGTATTTTGCCTTCATATCTGTTGTGTCATGTGTTTTTCATGTGTGATCAAGGTGCAGTATTCAGCTAGGGTGTAGTATTTGCAGTATTTGCAGCCCTTTTTATTTTTTTCACTAGCTTATGCAGTGGCGTTCCTAGGGGGGGCGGACACCCGGGGCGGCACCCCACCCCCCGGGTGCAGCGCCCCGCCCCCCGGGTGCAGCGCGGAACCCCCGGCGAAAGACCCCCCCCCGTGAAAGAGCCCCCCCCCCGGGTGCATGCCGCTGGGGGGGGGGGGAGCTGCAGCGCACGCCTGCTGCGAGTTTACTAACTTTGCTCGTTCGCTGCAGCTCCCTCTGCCCCGGAACAGGAAGTAACCTGTTCCGGGGCAGAGGGAGCTGCAGCGAACGAAAGAAGTTAGCGAACTCTCGCAGCAGGGGTATTTCACAGAATGAACTTTATGCATTACAAATGATACAGAATACGGCTGCTCACAAGATTGGGCATTTGGGGACGTTTGTGTCACCAATGTTGCATGTATTGCATTGGTTGCCTGTAAGATATCGAATACAATACAAAATGTTAGGGCCCTGTTTACTAAAGTGCACTAGCGTTTTTAGCGTGTGCTAATACTAGAGACACCCGTAGGAATTTATGGGTGTCTCTAGCGTCAGCGCGCACTAAAAACGCTAGCACGCCTACAGTGCGGCTTAGTGTACAGGGCTCTTAGTCTTCATGTTTCAAAGACTAAATGCTTTTCTGATGTAATAACGTTCCAGATGTCAAGTAGGTCCCTGACAGCATGTAATGATAAGAAGGCAAAAGTACCCGATTTGAGATGTATCCATTATGTAGAGACAGTAAAATGTGCCGTCTCTGTTGCAGGTCCATTATTATGGAATTCTCTCCCAGGTTTGTTGGGATTTTGTACCTCTTTGAAGATTTAAAGACGTATCTTTTTCTTCGGGGTTTTTACATCTGATGATTTTGAGGTCTCAACAGTGCAGGTGCAGTTGTATTAGGATTCATTTCTTCTGTATTTTATGTCATCTATTTGTTTTTATTATTAATGTTTTGCAGTAAACTGTTTAGTATTTAGGCGGGGTATAACTTTCTTTAATAAATAAATAAATAACTTTATTTGGCAGAGTAAACCTGTGTGGAATTATCGGCATTTAACCCGCCAAGTATTGTCTCTGCCCCCCAGATATCAGCTGTTATAGGGTAATGGCAGGCATACAGGCCTCAGAAGTTGGTGTCTATTTATGTCTCTGGATAATAATGTCACTATTGTTATTATTATTTGTTACATTTATATTCCACATTTTCCCACCTTTTGCAGGCTCAATGTGGCTTACATATAACCGTTAACGGCGTTAGCTGATTACGGTCTGAACAAATATATGGTATGAATGAATACAAAGTGATATCGTAGTAGAATGAGGTACATGTAAGGTAGTTACATGTATGGTCGGTGCGTTGGGGGGAAGTTAGAGAGGGAAAGGGGGAAGAAGAGTCAGATAATGTCCGTTATGGTCTTTGGTTTCGTGGAGGGGCATAATCGAACGCGAACGCCCATCTCCATGGGCGTCTATGTCCGAAAATGGGTATGTGAAGAGGCAGGACAGACCGTATTATCGAAAAAGATGGGCGTCCATCTTTCGTTTTGAAAATACGGTTTGAACGGACCAAATGCCATGGATTTGGTCCCTTCTGAGATGGGCAGGTTTTTTAAAGCGATAATGGAAACTAAAAATGCCCAGCTCAGAAGCGTCCCAATCCAAGCCATTTGGTCATGGGAGGGACAAATGTACAACACTACCATAGCTCTTAGGGGTGAAGGGGGCAACTACATGTGGGTACAGTGGGTTTTAGAGGCCTCCCATTTACCACCACAAGTGTTACGGGTGGGGGGGATGGGCCTGGGTCTGCCTGCCTGAAGTGCACTGCAGTACCCACTAAAAGTGCTCCAGGGACAGGACTTGTTGCTGGTGTATAACCTGAAGACTAATCTCGCTTAAAACATCCTTTATTTGAATAAGTACCTTTACTCACAGTTAACTGCAGATCAGAGGTTGTGCCTCACTGGCAAAGAGTCTCGCTGGTATTGAGATTAGCAGTAGGTCCGAGCTGGCAGAATGGTGTACAATGCCCTCTTTCAGCAACATTAAAGGTAAGAACTAAGTGCTGTAACGTGGCTAACACATGAAAGGGATCTAAAAGTGTCTTACACAAATGGCCACTACCTCATGGACTACCGGAAACAAAACAGGGCACACTCTGACCCAGTAAGCAGAGGGAAAAGCACCATGGGAGTAGAGCCTACCAATTACCAACATCGTGAGCATTTAACACAAGCTAGTGGAATCACGGAGCCCAATACCCTACACCCACCACAATGCATTGCTGATGTGACTCTGCAGTGCCCTTAACAGAAAAGGTGTCACACTCACCTGAGACCCACATCAGAACCAGGGAAAGGCTGTCAGAGGATAGAACACATTCTGCTGTCATGGAGGTGGGTACGGCATTTGAGGCTGGCATACAGGCTGGGAAAAAAAGTTTGTAAAGTGGGTTTTTGTTGGTGGGAGGGGGTTAGTGACCACTGGGGGAGTCAGGGGAGGTCATCCCCGATTCCCTCCGGTGGTCATCTGGTCAGTTGGGGCACTGTTTTGGGACATGGACCTGAAAAAAAAGGGTCCAAATAAAGCGGACCAAATTCTCGTCAAAAACGCCCTTCTTGTTTCGATTATCAGCTAAAGATGCCCATCTCTCCTCAGCCGATAACCACGCCCCAGTCCTGCCTTCGCCACGCCTCCGACACGCCCCAGTGATCTTTGTTCGTCTCCGTGACGGACTGCAGTTGAGGATGCCAAAAATCGGGTTTCGATTATACCGATTTGGGCGCCCACGGGAAACGGATCCCCATCTCCCGACTTGGGTCAAAATATGGGTGTCTTTCTCTTTTGAAAATAAGCTGGACAGTGTCACAAGTGACCAGTATTTTTATGTTGGGTCAGTGGGGTATGCTCTTCTGAACAGGACTGTCTTTAGTGCTTTCCAAAAATTTAGGTGGTCGAGCGTAGTTTTTACTGCTTTTGGTAATGCGTTTCATAATTGTGCGCTTAGGTAGGAAAAGCTGGTTGCATAGGTGGATTTGTATTTGAGTCCTTTGCTGCTTGGGTAGTGAAGGTTTAGGTATGATTGTGCAGATTTTGTGGTGTTTCTGGTTGGCAGGTCGATGAGGTCTGTCATGCATCCCGGTGCCTCGCCGTAAATAATTTTATGAACAGTCGTGCAGATTTTGAAAGTGATACATTCTTTGATTGGTAGCCAGTGCAATTTTTCTCTGAGTGGTTTGGCGCTGTCAAAACTTGTTTTTCCAAATATTAGCCTGGCTGCTGTATTTTGGGCAGTCTGAACTACATCGAAATCCACCACTTTTAGAATTTTTAAAGACAATTTTTAACCCTTTGAAGCTCTTGTCCTTCCCACACTGGAAATCATGTGTTACCTGAAAAACCTTATCCTCTACCCGGTCCTCTTGGAATCTGAACACTCCCCCCCTTCCCTCATTACAAGCAACATTTAGAGAAAAGCAGTCGGGAGACGTATGTGTTAGGTGGGGAGAGTCTGATAGGAATGGACGGGGAGAAGGATCTTGGGGTGATAGTATCTGAGGATCTGAAGGCGATGAAACAGTGTGACAAGGTGGTGGCCGTAGCTAGAAGGTTGTTAGGCTGTATAGAGAGAGGTGTGACCAGCAGAAGAAAGGGGGTGTTGATGCCCCTGTATAAGTCGTTGGTGAGGCCCCACCTAGAGTATTATGTTCAGTTTTGGAGGAGGCCGTACCTTGCGAAGGATGTAAAAAGAATAGAAGCGGTGCAAAGAAAAGCTACGAGAATGGTAAGGGATTTGCGTTACAAGACGTATGAGGAGAGACTTGATGACCTGAATATGTATACTCTGGAAGAAAGGAGAAACAGGGGTGATATGATACAGATGTTCAAATATTTGAAAAGAATTAATCCGCAAATGAACCTTTTCCAGAGATGCAAAGGAGGTAGAACGAGAGGAGAGGACAAGAAATGAGATTGAAGGAGGGCAGACTCAAGAAAAATGTCAGGAAGTATTTTTTCACGGAGAGAGTAGTGGATGCTTGGAATGCCCTCCCGCGGGAGGTGGTGGAAATGAAAACGGTAACAGAATTCAAGCACGCGTGGGATAAACATAAAGGAATCCTGTTCAGAAGGAATGGATCCTAAGGAGCTTAGGCGAGATTGGGTGGCAGAGCTGGTGGCGGGAGGCAGGGATAGTGCTGGGCAGACTTATACGGTCTGTGCCAGAGCCGGTGGTGGGAGGCGGGGCTGGTGGTTGGGAGGTGGGGATAGTGCTGGGCAGACTTTCATGGTCTGTGCCCTGAAAAGGACAGGTACAAATCAAGGTAAGGTATACACAAAAAGTAGCACATATGAGTTTATCTTGTTGAGCAGACTGGATGGACCATGCAGGTCTTTTTCTGCCGACATCTACTATGTTACTATCCACTTTTTCCTACTTCTGCATAGTGTTCCGGGAAAGAGCAATGTTTTTTTTCCCCATATGGTAAACATCACCCAGCTTGAATGTCCATTTTAGTAGGTCAGTTCTTTTGCTCTTATGTTCCAGCAGAGATACCTGAGCAGCTACTCTATTCACCTTTCTCCATTTAGAATATTGACCATTTAACCCTACTCTTATGTTTTTTTTATATAGGTAAGTTTACCCTTAATTTAGGCCTGCTAAATAGCATGGATGGGGCAAATGCCACCCCACTGACAGATCTCCAAGATTGGAATTAGAAACTTAACTTCTCATTCTGTCCACATGGAGATCTGGGTCCTCCTTTGTGGGTCAGTTCTTCAAGCAGAACCTTGAGGTCTTTCACATAATGGAGCCATTCTGGCACATATGGAAGAAGTTAGCAAATGAATCCCCACATCTTCTGCTGTAGCATGATATACTTTTAATTCTCAGAGTTATTAATTTTGCTGGATCAGATCTAAATCATATAAAATATACAGCTTCAAAGACTCTACTCCCCCCCTTTTCCTCTGGAAAACTACTAGCTGGGTGGTTACCTAAGCCCATCAACACCTATCCAAAGTATCAATCACAGAGACTACAGTAACAAAAGACAGTGAAACTCCACCTATTACTCAGACTCAGAAGCCCATCTATCAGACAAAAGAAGCTCAATCACCCTCAGACAATGGACCAGCAGATGTTCCTTTCAAAAGACAGCTATCTCAGAGACTGCAGTAACAAAAGACTACACCTCCACCTATTTTCAGACAAAGACTAAGCCCATCTAAGCTCAATCACTCTCAGACAATGGACTAGCAGATGTCCAGGCAGGAAGTCTTGTGATGTCATTGAGCATGTGACCTGTTGCCATGCTCCATCTCAAAGCCAGATGCCCAGAATTCAGCTACCCAGGAGCTTTCTAATTGGACCAAGGGCAACCACCTGACACGAGTCTAAAAATAGCCTGGTAGATAAATGCCCAGTTCAGACACTTTAAAAGCAGGGGCTCTTTCTTTAGAAGGAGAGTTCTGGGGGCGTTCCAAGATGGCGGACGGATTGGTAGACGCTCAACATCGACGCTGACTTTCCTTAGGTGAACGATTGCAATAGCTAAGTTTCCTAAAATGCCTCACACCAAAAGGAAAGGGGTGGTTAAGGGCTTACCGGTGAAAAACCCTGATACCGCCCTAGTGCAGACGACGATGGAGAGGTTCGCCGCCAGCACTCCACGAAGAACCGGCTTGAGCTTCCCCGCTGTGGAGGACGAAGGTGGATCGTCTTTTCCACGGGGAGTTGAGACCTCACTATCCTCGCCGGAAATTAACCCCCCGCCTTGCCCAGCAGGCCTCAGAAGTGGGTTAGGACTTCTAGAAACGTCTGAAGATGGCGAAATAGAAGACCTGTGCACCGGAGCTCAAGATGCGGCCCTGGGACAACAACAGAACAACGTGGAGTTTAAGATCTCTGAGGCGGTAACTTTGGATACTATCTGGACAGCGATACAGACATTAACGTCAGTTGTAACCCCAATCGTGAGTAAATTAGACTTGGTAACTTCGGCGTTGGATACCTTTAAAAAAGAATCTGAAAAGACTAATATAGCTGTTCAACAGGATTTAAGTATTTTGAAAGAGAAATCTGACTTGCTTATTAAGGATAAGATGGCAATCCATCGAAAGATAGAATACTTTGAAAACTATAATAGACGTTTAAATTTAAGGTTTTTGAATTTCCCTGTTTCCTCTGAATTTAATGTGAAGGAACTGTTCAAAAAATTTCTTATGGAAAATCTTCTATACTCCCCAGAATTGATTCCCCCAATTAACAAAATATATTATTTACCAGATTCGAAAAGGGGAGAAAAATTGAAGACTCCTGGAGATTTACAAAATTTAACAGCCTTCTTGGAACAATCAGTTACTGAAATTCAAATTAGAAAAACTATGCTTGTTTCATTAGTCTTTGAACAGGATGTGAATGCCATATTGAAAATGTACTTTAAAAATTCAACTAAAATGTTTCTTGGAGAAAAGATATGGATATACCCAGATGTGGTGAAAACCACACAAGATAGAAGAAAAGCTTTTTTAGCTTATAGAGAAGAAACTCGATTGCTGGGGGCAAGATTCATTTTGTCATATCCTTGTAAATGTATGATAAATTACCTAGATAAAAAATATGTGTTCTTTGAACCAGAACAGCTGAAAGTCTTTTTAGATATGAAAAAGATAACCAGATAGTGTCCGAAAAAAAATATAAGATCAGGATTAATATGTAAAAGAGTGGAGTCTATCCAGGCCATATTCTTTTAAAATTTGCATCACATGTTTAAATTCCATTTATTAGTGTTTAGCCCCCCTTTTGTTTGTGGTCTAGGAAAGAATTGAAAACATTATGTTCTTTATATCTTCCTTAGAGTACGAGGGAAGAGTTTTTGTTTCCTATTAATTACCATATATATTCTGTTTTTCTTTAACAAGATTTAAATGCTTGTATAAAAAGTTGAAACTATAAATAAAATAATAAAAAAAAAAAAAAAGAAGGAGAGTTCTTCCTGGCTGTTCCTGATGCTCCTGTCCTAGTCGCCGCTGCCCTGAAGTGATTAAATCTAAAAGCAAGCTAGAATCTCCTGGAATCCTGACTTCTCAAGCTGGACATCACATCCACCTGAAAGAAACAGCTTCAAGCTCATCAGACAGCAAATCTACAAAGAAACTTCCTGTTCCAGCAAGGATCTCCTGCATCACTCTCCACAGCAGCCTCCATCAATGTGTTATCCAGCTTCATTTACAATCAAACCTGTTATTTTGTAGCACACTTCCATTGGTAAAAGATCCTCTCTAAAATTGCCTCTCTATTGTAAACTTGTTACCTTGCCTGTATTAGAAATAAACATTTTCTTTTTAAAGTTAACTATCTTTAAGCACATGTTCCTAAACGTACAATGCAGGTTAATGTAATTAATTCAAATTTAGTGTATTTACTTCCCCTTTTCCTTACATATGCTTATCTTATTACCTTATAGGTAATTGGGGAATAATAAAACAGAATAGAATCAAAATATATCTTAAAACTTAGAAATACAGCACATGTTGCGACCACATGCTCTGAGCGATCCCCTCTATTCTTAAACATCATTTTGGAACTGTAACATTTCCTGTAACATTTTTAATGGTGGAGAAATGTGGCCAAGGAAAAGTGTGCACAAGATAACAGTGTTCTTCTAAAAATTATATTGTTACTGAAATTGTATTTTTGCTGCCTGATAAGACAATTGAGTATCTAGTTTCATTAATTAACTTCCAGTTGGTAAAAGTGAAAACACTCACCACATGTCTTTCTTTGCTGGATAACTTAATCTAATTCACTATCCCTGTGCCTCTATTTTCAATTTCCTGCTAGCATGTGCCTTGGTGAAAACACACTTGAATGTGTTGGAACCGGTGCCTAGCAAATCTTTAATCTTCTAACCCTCCTCTATATTCACTCCTAAACTTCCATTTTTTTTTGACCACTTGTTATTCAGGCACATTTTCAAGGGAAGGTCTTCATGCCAGCAACTCTTGCTGAATCCCTGAAAGTTGTGTTTTTCCAGCTATCATTCTAAGCCTCCCTTCTTCATAAAAGGAAGCATTTTCTAATACATAAAGCCTACCCCGGCTTTCTCCCCATACCAACTTGTGGAAAGTTATCGGGTTTCATTTTCCAATTGATAAATTGATAAGGTTTTCAGGGTAGTCAGAATGTTATGCTGGATGGATATTTGGGCTCTGCCAGCGTGCCAATACTTAAGGACTTATGCAGTTATGTACTTTATGTACTGTATAACAAAAATTTTAGCCACACTCTGGCATAAAATAAAATCAATTTTACAGCTTCTGTTGAAGGGAATACACACACAGAGAAACACACTATTCTAGGGGTAGATAACCCTACTTTGCTCAAGCAATGCATAGTATCCTCGGACCCCAATCCATGGATCCCTAGCGTAGTGGAGGACATTAGTAGCATCTCTGATATAGAGAGCAAATTCGAGAAATATTGAAATTTATATTCAATTAAGGAAGGGAGCAAGATAATTTCTGCATGCACTTGGTTAATGTGGGCCATGTGTAAGAAAGCCTTAAAGGAGCATGCAGAATTGAACGATAAATTACTAGCTAAAGAGAAAGAATGCAAGCAGATAGGCACAGAAAATGATTTTTTGATCACAATGGCTAATTGCTTAAATTATCAATTAGACTATTCTAAGCAGCAGATAGAGCACCAGCAAACTCAGGAAAATAAAATGAAGGCCCAAATTTTAGCTTTAGAAGTGCAGGCAAATCAGGTCCCAGGCCTAAAACAACTAACCAGAGAGCTAATACTGCAGACGTCCCCTATAAGTGAGAATAACACGGACCATGGAGCTTGTAGATTGTATACTGAGCATTACTATGTATACTTTGTGCATACAGCCTGTCATTGTATGAATAAAAATATATTTCAAAAAAAAAAAAAGACAAAAAATACAGGATTCTCATGTGCAGATATTAGCTATCTCAGGCCTTCCATGTGCCCCTCCAAATACAGCCACAGCCATGCCTGTTTCAGCCGTGGTAAATGTATCTGAGGCTAGACAGCTAGCGGGAGGACTCATTCAGACGATCAGTTCCCAGCCCCTCTCACAGACAGATATAGAAGTGATAGCCAGACAAATAGGCAAGATGGACCCTGATAAGTTCCCCCATGCTTGTGTGGTATTATGGAAATTAGAACAGGAAGGGAGGATTGATACAGATGAATTAATTAAAGTGATCCTTCTCTGTATTAAACCTGAATTTGCAGAACAGATGGAGGGAGCTATTGAATTGGCAAGACAAAGGGGTTTCTCTTTGCTAAATTTGGCAACCGCTGCGAGTGTATCCTTTGGCAAGAGAACGTTCAAGATCTTAAGTACATATGTCCAGCAGGGCAAAAATGAGAGTATTGAAGATTATGTAAGGAGAGCAATTATATTGCTAGTTATGACAGGGGAAGTGGAAGGAAGAGATTCCAGAAGGCAGATCCCAGGAGATCTACTAGATGTGCAAGTAGATGATGAGAGGTTAAGAGAAATTTGTCAGGGCATGCATCCTACTATTGCAAGAGCTCTCTGCTCTTGGGCCCCAGGAGAGCCCACTTCTGTCAGAAATTTATGCATGAGGGCAAGAAATGTTCAGAAATATCAACCATATGCAGTACATCCAGTAGCAGCAGCTGTACCCACTTTATACCCTGATTTAGCTCCATACCAAGAGCAGGCCCCCCAGGCCCCCTCACAGCATCCAAGACCAGTTCTATCTCCATACCAAGAGCAGGCCCCGCAGGCCCCCTCACAGCATCCAAAACCCCAGTACATAGGAACACAGCCTGTTCTGTATTCTGATGTAGGCACTCATAAAGGTGTACCTCTAATTAAGTATTCAGCTCCTCAGCACACATATGCGCAACCTGTTCTGCAGCCTGCTTGTCCTCGGAGAAAATGAAGATACATACCTGTAGCAGGTATTCTCCGAGGACAGCAGGTTGATTGTTCTCACTGATGGGTGACGTCCACGGCAGCCCCGAGACCGGAATCTACCTAGCAACAAAAGTTTGCTAGAGCCTTCGATTTTGCGTGGGCGCGCGCACCGCGCATACGCGGCCATCAGGTTCCTGCCCGTAGTGTGAGAGTCCCGCCAGTTTGATAACAAGCAAAGAAGGGAAGACAACTCCAAAGGGGAGGCAGGCGGGTATGTGAGAACAATCAGCCTGCTGTCCTCGGAGAATACCTGCTACAGGTATGTATCTTCATTTTCTCCGAGGACAAGCAGGCTGCTTGTTCTCACGAATGGGGTATCCCTAGCCCCCAGGCTCACTCAAAACAACAAAGAAAGGTCAATTGGGCCTTGCAACGGCAAGGACATAACAAGGGTTGACCTACGAAGAAACATCTAACAGAGAGTGCAGCCTGGAACAGAACAAAATGGGCCTAGGGGGGTGGAGTTGGATTCTAAACCCCGAACAGATTCTGCAGCACCGACTTCCCAAACCGACTGTCGCATCGGGTATCCTGCTGTAGGCAGTAATGAGATGTGAATGTGTGGACGGATGACCAAGTCGCAGCCTTGCAAATCTCTTCAATAGTGGCTGATTTCAAGTGGGCCACTGACGCTGCCATGGCTCGAACACTATGAGCTGTGACATGACCCTCAAGAGTCAGCGCAGCTTGGGCATAAGTGAAGGAAATGCAATCCACTAGCCAATTGGAAATGGTGCGTTTCCCGACAGCAACTCCCCTTCTGTTGGGATCAAAAGAAACAAACATTTGGGCGGACTCTCTGAAGGGGCTTGTCCGCTCCACATAGAAGGTCAATGCTCTCTTGCAGTCCAATGTATGCAACTGATGTTCAGCAGGGCGGGTATGAGGATGTGAAAAGAATGTTGGCAAGACAATTGACTGGTTCAGATGGAACTCCGACACCACCTTTGGCAAGAACTTAGGGTGAGTGCGGAGGACTACTCTGTTATGATGAAATTTAGTATAAGGAGCATGGGCTACCAAGGCTTAAAGCTCACTGACTCTACGAGCTGAATTAACAACCACCAAGAAAATGACCTTCCAGGTCAAATACTTCCGATGGCAGGAATTCAGTGGCTCAAAAGGAGACTTCATCAGCTGGGTGAGAATTTATTTATTTTATTTTTATTTTATTGCATTTGTATCCCACATTTTCCCACCTATTTGCGGGCTCAGTGTGGCTAACAATACATTGTAAATAATGGAAATACAATTTGTTACAATCAGTTATGGATTACATTGTGAGAAGTTAAGCGAGACAAAGTCAAGGTATCGTTAGGGAATAGGACAAGAAAAAGAACAATGGAACAATGGAAAGAGACAACGGGAAATTGGTAGGGTGATAGAACCTTAGCAAAAGAACATTCGGTATAACATTTTCTGTGAGTGAAGGTTTAAGTGTGATGAGATTACGGGGGATGAGAGTTCAGAAAAGAATGTATTGGTGTATTTCTGGAATAGTGAGTGTGGACTTCATGTGTATTGCTCCTTACAGTAAATTTTATCGAAGAGATGAGTCTTCAGTAGTTTGTGGAATTTGGTTAGTTCGTGGATTGTTTTCAAGTTGCGTGGTAGTATATTCCAGAATTGCGTGCTTATGTAAGAAAAGGTTGATGCGTGCAGCGCCTTGTATTTTATGCCTTTGCAATTAGGGAAGTGGAGGTTAAGAAAAGTTTGAGATGATCTTTTAGCGCTCCTGGGTGGTAGATCCCATGACACTGGTGGAGGTTTGACAGGGGGCTTTGATAAAAGCAAACCTCTCACGAAGTGAACAACTAAAGGCAGTCCAGAGATAGGCTTACCCTCTACACGTTGATGATAAGCACTAATTGCACTAAGGTGAGCCCTTACGGAGTTGGTCTTCAAACCAGACTCTGACAAGTGTAGAAGCAGGGTCTGTGTAGGACAAGAGTGAGGATCTAGGGCCTTGCTGTCACACCAGAAAGCAAACCTCCTCCATTTAAAAGAATAACACCTCTTTGTGGAATCTTTCCTGGAAGCAAGCAAGACTCGGGAGACACCCTCAGAAAGACCTAAGGAGGCAAAGTCTACGCTCTCAATATCCAGGTCGTGAGAGCCAGAGACTGGAGGTTGGGATGTAGAAGTGCCCCTTCGTTCTGAGTGATGAGGGTTGGAAAACACTCCAATCTCCACGGTTCTTCGGAGGACAACTCCAGAAGAAGAGGGAACCAAATCTGATGCGGCCAAAATGGCGCAATCAGAATCATGGTTCTGCGGTCTTGTGCAGTTTCAGTAAAGTCTTCCCCACCAGAGGTATGTGAGGATATGCATACAGGAGACCTCTCCCCCAATGAAGGAGAAAAGCATCCGACGCTAGCCTGCTGTGGGCCTGAAGTCTGGAACAGAACTGAAGGACCTTGTGATTGGTCTGAGTGGCAAAAAGATCCACTGAGGGGGTGCCCCACGCCCGGAAGATCTTGCGTACCACGCCCGAGTTGAGCAACCACTCGTGAGGTTGCATTATTCTGCTCAACCTGTCGGCCAGACTGTTGTTTACGCCTGCCAGATATGTGGCTTGGAGAAGCATGCCGTGAGCACGAGCCCATAGCCACATCTGGACGGCTTCCCGACACAGGGGGCGAGATCCGGTGACCCCTGCTTGTTGATGTAATACATGGCAACCTGAATGTCTGTCTGAATTTGAATAATTTGATTGGATAGCCGATCTCTGAAAGCCCTTAGAGCGTTCCAGATCGCTCGCAACTCCAAGAGATTGATCTGAAGACCTGATTCCTGGAGGGACCAAGCTCCTTGAGTGTGAAGCCTCTTTACATGGGCTCCCCACCCCAGGAGAGATGCATCCGTAGTCAGCACTTTTTGCGGCTGAGGAATTTGGAAGGGACGTCCCAAAGTCAAATTGGATCGAATTGTCGACCACTAATGGGAATTGTGAAATTTGGTGGGTAGCTGGATTGCATCCTCTAGGTCCCCTGCGGCCTGAAGCCACTGGGAAGCTAGGGTCCATTGAGCTGATCGCATGTGAAGACAGGCCATGGGAGTCACATGGACTGTGGAGGCCATATGGCTTAGTAGTCTCAACATCTGCCGAGCTGTGATCTGCCTAGACGCTCTGGCCAAGGAAACAAGAGACAGAAGGTTGTCCGCTTTCGCCTCTGGAAGATAGGCATGAGCCCGTCTGTGAATCCAGCAAAGCTCCTATGAATTCTAGTTTCTGAACTGGAAGAAGATGGGACTTTGGGTAATTAATGACAAACCCCCACTAGCTCCAGGAGTTGAATAGTCATCTGCATGGACTGCAGAGCTCCTGCCTCTGAGGTGTTCTTCACCAGCCAATCGTTGAGATAGGGGAACACATGCACTCCCAGTCTGCGTAGCGACGCTGCAACTACCGCCAGGCATTTGGTAAACATCCTGGGCGCAGACACGAGCCCAAAGGGGGGCACACAATACTGAAAGTGCTCTTCAGAAGAGTAGGCAGGGCCAGCGCAGAGGAAGCAGTCGCAGGCAGCATACAGACAGCCCTGGGAGCTTGCGGATCCGGAGACGCTGCAGATAAGCAGCAGAAGAACAAACAAAGATCACAACGGAGCCGGAGGGCAGAAGCAGCGGCAGGACAGAGATGGACCCGGTGTCGTGCAGCTTTGCTCAGCTGTAGCGTTAGACTGCGGCGCTGCCCGAAGGGGAGGGAGGGAGGGAGGGGAGGGAAAGAAGGCCTGCAGCCAGCGTGCCAGACTGTGGCTGGGGAAAGGGAGGGAAAAAAACGTGTGTGTGGTGGTGGTGGTCGGTGGGTGGGTGAGGGGTCGGGGAGAGACAGGAGCACTGTTGGGATGAGGGAGTGAGACAGGGTAGAGCTAGGTGGGAGGAGGGACGGAGAGATGCTGCAAGGGGAAAGAGAGGGAGAATTGTTGGATATGGGTGGGATGGGGAGAGGGAGAGAAAGGGCATGAGAGAAAAAAACATGTTGGACATGGAAGTGGAAGGGAGAGATGAGAGGGGAAATGTTGAACATGGCAGTGAGGGAAAGGAAGGATGGAGAGATGATGATGGTGGTGGTGGTGGGGGGGGGGGGGTAGAGAGAGATGTCAAACCAGGGGCTCAAGGCAGGGAGGGAGAAAAGTTTGACATGAAGGTGGAGAAGAGGAGAGGAAAGGAGAGATGCACAAGCGGGGGAGGGGAGAAAGAGGGAAGATGGATCCAGGGAGAGAAGATAGACAATGGATGATAGGGAAGAGAAAGGGAAAAATGCTGGACAATGGGGGAGGGGAGAGAGATGGGACAGGAAGATGCTGGTGGTGGGAAGTAAAAGGGATAGAGAATTATCAGGCTACGAGGGTGAGGAGGGTAGAAAGAGGGAACAGATGCTGGGCTGGAAGGGTGGAGGGAGGGAGACACTGGGAATGGTGGAAAGCATGGGGGAGAGGCCCAGGGAGTGGAGATGGCAAGGAAAAATGAGAGAATAGTGATCACAGGGGGTAGAAATATGGTAATGGCGTGTAGATCGAAGATGGAAGGGAATGGAAGGCTGAGAAGGAGAGAGATGGGGAACGGGAGAGCTAGTGGGTGAAAGGAGATGGAAATGTGATAGATATCTGAAAAGTAAAAAGAAGGAAAAGATTTAGAAAGAGGATGAAATTTGAGTGTACAGAGGCAGAAAAGAAAAAAAGAAAGGAAAGAGCTAAAATGGAAGGATCAATATTTCAGAGGCAGGTGTAGTGAGGAAATGAAATGACAGGAGAAAAAAGACAAATGGACAACCGCTTGAAAATTTAACAGAATACAGACAGAAATTGGAACCAACATGATGGAAAAATAAAATGTCCAGACAATAAAGGTAGGAAAATCATTTTACTTTGAATATTTTAAATGGAATATGTTAACTTTGGGAAATGTGCATAGCGGATGTCTTTTTATTGTGTTAAGTAGAAAAGGAAGTGCGCTTTTGTTTTGTTTTGGGGGGGGGGGGGGGGGGGGTTGCTCCAGTGTTGCAGTACATACTGAGGTTCCCAGTTCAATTTTGTCTATATATTTTTATTTCTAATTTGAGGGTCTGTCAGTGTGACTTTAACTGCAGATGAGGAGAGAGGAGAGGGAATTGGGGGAGGGGCTTTATTTTCTGCCCTGGTCACCAGCATGGCTAACGGCAGCCCTGATCCTTGCTGTAGCTAGTGGGGATTCCCAAGCCCTACTAGCTGAGGCCTCTTCTGAAGCTGGCCAGAGATGCCTTCTACTGAGCTTGGCAGATGGGGGCAGCATCCTGGAGCCACTGACAACTAAGAATGTATGGGGTGCTGGCATCAGTGACTCGAGGAGTTGCTGCTGCCTACTGGGCTTGGTGGAGAGGAGTTCTGGCCATCTTTACTGGAGGCCTTCAGCTGACAGAGATTGAGGATCCTCATCTGCTAAAGTACTTATATTTTGAATTGGGAAGTGCTGGGGAAGAGAGAAAAATTTGTGCCCACCCACTTTGTGCTTAGGCCCACCCAAAATTGGCTGTCTGGCTACACCACTGCCGTGGCCCTTCAAGATAGGACCTTTGTGGCATAGGCGCCCCGTATAAGAGGCTTGGGGAGGCTAAGTCTCCCCAGCCCAACCGTGACCGTCTTCCCCTGCTGCCCCCACAAGCGCAGGGCTCCTTCCCTCCCAACTCAGCTCCCCTACCAGCAGCCCGACTCCTCCCCCCCCCCCCCCCGCGCGTGCATGCGTGTTCTACCTTCCATGGCAGTGATGTCAGTGAGGAAGAAGGCACTGCTGGCTCGCCTCCGGCTCCAGCTTCTCGCTTCCCTCTTCACACAGTGTCCCGCCTTCTCCGATGATGCATTTCTTGTTTCCGTGAGGGCGGGACACTGTGTGAAGAGGGAAGGGAGAAGCTGGAGGCGAGCCTGCAGTGCCTTCTTCTTTACTGACGTCGCTGCCACGGACAGTAAAAGGGTTAAACACTTGGGGGGGTGGGGGGGCAGGAAGGAACAGAGAGGAGGGCTGTCGGGGAGCTGAGGGAGGGCAGGGAGAATCGCTGGACACGGAGGGGAGAGCAGGGGGGAGAAAACAGATCGCTGGACATGGAGGGGAGGGGAGGGCATGGGGAGAGAAGAGATCACTGGAGAGGAGGGAAGGGCAGGGGGAGAGAATATATCGCTGGACATGGAGAGAAGGGGAGGGCAGGGGGAGAGAAAAAAGATCGCTGGAGAGGAGGGAAGGGCAGGGGAGAGAGAAGAATTGCTGGCCATGGATGGATGGATGTATGGATGGAGGGGAGGACAGGGGGAGAGAAGGGGAGGGCAGGGGGAGAGAAGAGATCACTGGACATGGATGGATGGATGGAGGGGAGGGAAGTCAGGAAGGAGATGTACATGCAAGGAGGGGAGGGAAGGGAGGAGAAATGCTGGACATGGATGGAGTGGAGGGCAGGGAAGAGAGGAGAAATGTTGGATAAGAATGGAGGGAAGGAAAGACAAAGGAAGGAGATGTACACGGATGGAGAAGGAAGAGAGGAGAAATGCTGGTCATGGATGGAGGGGAGGGAAGACAGAGGAAGTAGATGCACATGGATGGAGGGGAGGGGAGTGAGGAGAAATTGCTGAATTTAAGGGCTGGATTGGAACACTTTGAGGGCAGATGTTGAAACTAGAGAAAGGATAGGGACAGGGCTACAGATGGTAGACAAGACACAGAAGGACACAGAAGGATAGTGGACATGGTGAGAGAAAAAATATCAAATGGAAAGAAGACACTGCATAAAACAGAAGACACTGGGACCAAAGCTAATAGAATAACTAAATGCTCAAACAGCAAAGGTAGAAAACATTGTTTTATTCAGAATTTATTAATTGAAATATGTCAGCTTTTGGAAATGTGCATCTGTGATATTTTGCATGCAAGTTTCAATTTTTCTAGTATTGCTGCATGCTGAGTCTGACTTCTTGAGGTAACTTTCCAGTTCAGTATTTTGCCTTCATATCTGTTGTGTCATGTGTTTTTCATGCGTGATCAAGATGCAGTATTCTGCTAGTGTGTAGTATTTGCAGCCCTTTTTGTTTTGTTTCACTAGGTTGTGTACTGGTGTTTTAGAGCCTGGTGTAATTGTAGTGCTGCCTTTCCACACATAAGGTTGTAGCTCGTCCTGTCCTTGGAATTAGTGCTGTTATGGTTTGGTAAGGTTATGAGTGTGTTTTTGCACAAGTTTGTGTATACTGTTTTGCAGTGGAGAGAATTTGTGTTGGCCTTACTGAGGTGGCAATATTTACTAATAATGGGAAAACTTTTAAACAAAGTACAAACTCTTTAATCAAACCCTAACGTACTCCCTGTTGTTCAATCAATACAGCTTTACCTAAATTTTTCAATTTCTTTAATATATAAATATAAACAATACAAAACATACAACCCCAAAGTACCCTCAGTACTCCTAAAGATCTCCCCAAACCAATTCCAATCACTCACACACATAGATAATCCGTATCCCAGCTGTTGTTAAATACGCATAGATAAATACAAGTAAATACAAAGTTCATAGTCACTTTCTTCTCTATTGCATATTCCGGAATCAAGAGCCAAAAAGGTCAAATGACTGTCCTTTGTGACTGTCCTTTTAAATGTTCAGCATAATAGCCGTGTCCTTATATCCGATATGGTACTGCGTCAGTCAAAGGACCTATGCAGTCAAACTTCAAATGCTGGCATCACTCCATGCTGTTAAGGAGCTTCATAATTTAAGCGCCAAAATATATAATCCACTGTGTGATGTGAACGTCAGTGATTCAAGGATCCGGCTGCTGAGGGCACCTTCAGTGCGTCCTCGATCAGAACATGCTCACATTCTCGGTTCTCAATGCGAGACCGCATTTCACTCTTGGCTTCCTCAGGAGAATCACAACCAACAACCTAAAAAAACACATAACATTCCTATGTACATTAACCCCAACAAACTTTACTACAACTCCATATAAACTCATTTAACTAGCGTTTTATATCCACTGATAATAATTTCGCATTTGGCAGCTTACCCAGCAGGCTGTTTCCCAAATCTACGTGGTCAGGAAATGACGATGCTCACTTTCCAACCCATGCTGGCGTTCCTAAAGTATCCGAACAGGCCACACCCACTATGTACGTCAGGACCTTATATCCACTCCACCTCAAGATTTAACCCTAGAGGCGCCACGGTTCTCCATTGGAAAATGAAGCGCTGTTCAATATTGAACAGATGATCGCTCACATTACCTCCGCGATCCGACAAAGGAACCTGCACCAGCACTAGGCATTTAATATCTTCAATTGTGTGCTTGTGTTCCACCCAGTGAGCGACCAAGGGGGCATCACTCCTTAAAATCCTCACATTGCTTATATGTTCTGCCAACCTGTTCTTTAATTTCCTCCTGGTATGGCCAATATAATATTTATTGCACGGACACACTATACAATAAACAATACGCTCACTATTACAATTAGTACGTGAACGAAGATAGAAAAATCTATTGGACCCAGGAACTCTTATGGCATCCGTATGAATAGCATGCTTGCAAAATACGCAATTATTACATGAGGAATGGTGCCCCCCATATCTCGCTACACTAGGACGTTTCAAAAGTTCCCCTAAATTAGATTTACGGCTATAAGCCATTTTGGGATGTTCTTTGAACACTGAATGAACACTCAGGATATGCCAGAATTTATGAATCACATTACCAATGGCCGGGGCACGATGGGAAAAAGGAAGAACACAAGCACGTGGTCTGACCATTGACTTCTGTTTCGGGACAAGCAACCAATCCCTCTGGGCATACCGGGCTCGCTTATACGCACGTCTTAGCACCGATAAAGGATACCCTCGCTGAATGAATCTGTCATGATTTGTGCTTGTCTTTTAAAATCATCCAGAGAGGAACACAACCTCCGCAACCTGAGATATTGACCGACAGGAACACCCCTTCTCAAAGCAACATGATGATAACTCGAATAATGTAAAAGGGTGTTCCTGTCAGTACCTTTCCTATAAATGGAGGTAGACAGATTGCCTAAGTCTGATTTACTGATTTTGATCTCTAAAAATTCAATGGCCTCCCTAGAGACCCGTGCCGTAAACTTAACACAAGGATCCGCCCTATTCAAGGCTCCTATAAATTCTCCTAGATCTTCTTCAGAACCCTTCCATACCAATATAACATCGTCTATATAACGACGCCATAGCACAATATTATCGTGCCACGGAGAAGTATAGACGTGTTTCTCCTCAAAGTCCGTCATATAGAGACAAGCCAATGAGGGCGCAACCGTAGCCCCCATGGCTATACCCCACTTTTGGACATAAAAGATCTTCTCAAATTGAAAATAATTAAACCCAATCACCCAGACTAAGAATTGACGTAAAATCAATTTCTTATTCATAGGTATATCACACAATTCCAAAAAGGACCATGCCAAGGTTAGACGAATTTCATATTCAATATAAAATGTTTATTTACAGTTATACTGCATACCTTTTAATGAGGTATGCAGGAAGCATGTTCAGACAAAGCAGTCAGAATGCTTAAGGTACAGATCTCTCATTGGTCTTATATAGCATTTGTCTTTGGCATCTGACTATACAACATCCCTGTGCAAGTCTCTGAATACCACAAACTGTTAAATGTGCAGAACATCTGCTTTCTGTTATTGCTCCCCCTACTTGCCAGACTTTCTGGAGCCGTGCCTTTGGCTGATGTGGGCCTCATGTCTCAGGAGATTTAGTGTTGAAACAGCTTGCTCTGCATGTTCTTTGAAGCTTTCCACTTCTATTTTTTTATGCTTTTATTCAACATCCTCCCTTTGAGGACTGATCGTTTCAGGCCTCACACATCTGTTTCAGCTCCAGTCTGTTTCCTTACCTCCCTTCTAAATCTCCTCCCCCCCTTGTTTGTGGCATTCAGTTTCTGCACGCTTTTTCAATATTTTTGGCTGACATATTAAAGTTCTATTCATTCTTGATTTCAGTTACCATTGTCATTTTAAAAGCATCCTGGCACATCTTTGCAAACATGCTAATACACATGTTACACAGCATTAAACAGATTCAACTGTACTAGGGTACAAAATTTATATCTCTTGAGGTATATAATTTATAGGACAGTGAGCTTCATCAAAGGGGAATACACTGTCATTCATTCTTACTTTTCATTAGCTGATGTGGCATTAAAAATTACACAAATTAAAAGCATATTCCAAGGTTATTAACATTCATTGAATCAGTTGTTACATACCATTGAGTTAAAGTCTTATTGCAGCTTGTTTTATTGCCACATTTTTCTCTGGTGGCTGTGACATTTACAATCACTGTACTTCCTTCTATAGACCAATTACCTGTTACAACATTGTGCGTGTAATTGCACTTTATCAGGGGAATGTTTCCAGTTGTCATACTATTAATCAGACACCAAAATGATGTCTGTGGGTACTTGTCCATAAGCAAGGCTTGCTTATAAATAGTCTCATTTGTCCAATGAAGGTTTCCATCATCCCTTACACAGGTATTATTGGGATAACAGACATGATTTTATCATTGTAGTCCCATATATCATAGCTGGCAAGGACAAGGATGATGTCAGTCAGTGGGCACATATGATACAATCAGTCAAATTCAACATCTTGGCCGCTGTAACAAGTCTATATGTGTTCATTGTCCATTAACAAACATCAACAAAACAACAACATCCCAATACCATCATGTTTAGGGACATGATGTTTGTTTATTCTTTGTCCATTTCAATATTATTAGTTCGTCGAATATCTGATAAATGTATCCAAGAAGTATGACCTTCCAGACGGGCAGCGGTCTGAGTAAGGGCTGTGATAGCAAAAGGTCCTACATACACAGGATCCTTCCATGTTTTATGTGTAAAGTTCTTTCGCAGTACTAGATCACCTACTTTAAAAGCACAAACATCATTAGTAGTCCCTGCCTGTGATGCTACATTTGTTCGGATCATATCACTTGTCAGGTTCAACATTGGTTGTAGCTTTTGCCAGTACTGAGCTGTGCTATCAGTACTTGCTGTCTGCATCGGGAAGAAATGACGTCCTGTCTGAATTTGGAATGGGGACAATTTAGTACGCCCATTAGGTTGGGCCCTTATTGTCATTAATGCTAATGGCAATACATCAAGCCATGTATATAATTTTCCCACCAGTTCTTTATTGAGAGATTTTAGTAAGACTCTCAATTTTGTTTTTAAAATGCCATTGTAGCGCTCCACCAAACCATTGGAGGTGGGGCGATACACTGATACTTTTCTGTGTGTTAAACCCATAATCGTTTCCATTTCTTTCAAAACACTGTTATTAAAATGTGTCCCGTTATCAGAAATTATTCTAGACGGACACCCATGTCTTGGCATAATATGAGTTACCAGGCATTGTACCACCTCATGTGCTGTCTCCCTTTTACATGGAAATGCTTCTATCCACCTTGAGAAAGCATCCACCCAAACTAACAAATACCTTTTTCCCTGCACTGGAACAATCATATCAGTGAAATCAATATACCATTCTTTTGCTGGGCCTTCTGGTATTGGAAGTGTCCCAGGTGATATTTTAGGACCTCTTTTAGGTATGTTAATATTACATACCATGCAATTTTGCACAACCTGTTGAATCAGGTTATCAATTTTTAAAGTCCAAAATCTTTGCTCAAATTGCAGTTTCATTGTTTCTCTGTTCCAATGCATGGTTGCATGCCACCCAAGCAATACCTTAATCGCCTGGCTCATTGGCATGCAAGGTAATCCTTCTTCTTCATTAAACCATTCACTTCCCAATTTCATACATCCTCTCTTCAACCATTTTTCACTTTCCTGTCCCTCTGGCTGCCACATTTCAATCTTATCTACATTCGTAAGTGGCCTTTCCTGTGTCTGTCTAGTATTATACAAAATCTTTTCACTTTGCTTAACCACCTCCGTTGCTGCTGCATCAGCCATTGCATTACCTAGTGCCTCAAAGGTTGGCCTTTCAGTGTGGGCCGGGGTCCACACAACTGCAGTTTTTCTACCTTCACGTTCCCTTCTGGCCAAAATTTCAAACAGCAATTTCCAATATGTGTAATGTTGTAGATTTTTACCTGCACTGGTTATCATCCCCCTACGCTGCCATTTTAATATATGATACTGTAGTGAACTTGCAACGTAACCACTATCAGTATATATAGTGACATTTTGAGTCATATCAGTGTGTTGTAAGGCCGTAATAACGGCTAAAAGTTCAGCATGCTGTGCAGTCTGGTCAGGAGGGGTTTTATATTGTACTTGCATTATCTTTCTTAGATTCTCATCTACCTGCACGCAGGCAAAGCCTGCAACAGTCCTTTCACAAGCTCCATCTGTAAACCATATTAACCCATCAGATAAGGGTTCAAAGTAAGACAGTGAAATGTAGGGATTTCTATAGTATCGATCTCACCCTCTAGATCGACAGGAAAAAGCAGATCTATCTTATTTCTTATTCTTTAGTTAATGGTATTATTCTTATATCTTGTCCTAAAAGTACTGCTTGATATTTTCCAAATCTAGTGGCTGTCAATGCCGTCTGGCTAGGGCTCAACAGCGTTTTAATCCTGTGGTTGGTATGTATTACAATAGGAACAAAAGGCATTTGTGCTCTCCATTTGCCTACTGCTGCCACAATAGCTGTCAATAATTTTGGTATTTCTTTCATTCCCTTTTCCACATGATTAAAAGAGCCTGATAAAAAAGCTACTGGTGCATTTACTTCATTATTTTGATTAATCATAGCTGCCCAACTGTTTCCCATGTCTTTTACCCACAAATGCACAGGTGATTGTATATCTATTACTGCTAAAGGTCCTGGGGATAACAAATCCCTCACAATCTTAGCCAGCACTATTTTATCCTGCTCTTCCAACACAATTAGTGTATTCTTTGGTGTGGCTGCGGGCAGTTTCAAATGTTTATACAGTCTCATTACTTTTTGTGTATAATTTGGCATCCACTGTCTGCAGTAATTTAACATTCCCAAAACAGCACGTAACTGGGTAACTGTTTGCGGTACCGGAGTCTCATTTAAAATAGATATAACTTCAGGTATAATGACCTTATGTTCTGCTGAAACATTTTGTCCTAAAAAGGTGACAGTAGACTGGGCTATAACACATTTTTCCTTGTTACATTTATATCCTAACTCTCCTAATAACAAAAATAATTTTCTAGTCCATTCTAGGCATTCTGCTTCAGTCTCAGCAGACAATAGAATATCATCTACATAGACAAACAATGACACCGTGTCAGGCAATTGACTCCTGAAATCCTTTAAATCCATCATTAGTTGTTTTGAGAATACCGATGGACTATCAGTAAAGCCTTGCGGCATCCTAGTCCACCGATATGCCTCATTCTATACATCCTCAAGTGATGTAGGTCCTCCCTTGTCACGGGGGAAGGGGAGATGTTTAACTTCCAACAGGTTTTTAGTAACTCCCCACATTTGATTTTATCCATTCTCACAAGCTCTGCAGCTACATGGGTTTCCCTAAAAATTGCCTTTGACGGTCTGGGTGTCAATTTGAACAGGATTACCTTTGGTTTTTGTTGAGGTCTTGGGACTAACCCGTAGCCGTCCCTCAGCCTCAAATTATGTTGACAAATCATATTGTTCAGAGGTTATTAGAAATTTTAAATCACCTCTTTCACCTATTAGCCCTACACACAAAACTAGCTAGGACTGTGCCTAATTCAAACCAGATGATCTCTTAAAACTGCAGAAATCTCACTTAAAAAAGGGTCAAACAAAGTTAAATTGCAAAGACATTCCACATAGAGAACTAGAAACAGAATAACACATATTTTAAAATAAACAGAGATCACCTTATAAGACAAAATCAAACTTATTTAAATCTAATCTAAAACAATCTTTTAAAAGGAACAAAACAAATTTCAGTTCTTCCTCACCTTTCTAACCTGTAGCTTAAACCAGATGACATTCCTCAACCTTCAGGCTGAACCAAAGGCTGCTTTTCCTGTTCTTGCTGTATTTTTTCAACATCTGCATGGAAAAGATCTGCTGCTACAGAAAATAAATTCCAAATTGTAAGATGCTTCTCTAAACTTTTCTTCTGCTTATTTTTATTTTCTTGTAAGTATCTCAGGAGAGATAATAATTTTGGACGATCAAACGATCCATACTGAGACCAGCTCAAAAAAGAATCCTTTGCATCATATTTGATCCATTTCTCATGTATTTTTTCAATCTGTTTTTTTTCTAACGGGAATAATTCTATGACATGCTGCAAACGGGTGCATTTTTTTTTTGACTATCTAAATCTAAATACAAAGTAAATACAGGAGTTTCTTTCTTCTCTGCCCCTTTCCCTTCCATTTTATTCTGACTATTACAATTTCTCCTATAGAGCCACAACCTACAAAAATATACTAATGCACTTAAACAAAGAAAATATACAAAAAAGAAAACTACAAAGCTAAACAAATATACTACTAATAAGTCCACAATGTAAGCTTACTCACGCGTCTTCTTATTCTCTTTAGCAAGCCCAGGAGTCGTCACCTGTATGTCCACTTCAGTAGGTTGATCACTCCCAAATCCGTGGTACACAGTAATCAGGCTTAAACAACGCTTGCTCTCACAATCCAATCCTGTAAAAAACTTCGTTAACAACAAACACTTAATTTGTCATTCGTCTCGCCTTCTCTTTTCCGTGTGCGGCATAAATCTTCACTCCTGGCTGGCTCGCCACTTTGAAGAAAAGGTTAGACGAATTTCATATTCAATATAAAATGTTTATTTACAGTTATACTGCATACCTTTTAATGAGGTATGCAGGAAGCATGTTCAGACAAAGCAGTCAGAATGCTTAAGGTACAGATCTCTCATTGGTCTTATATAGCATTTGTCTTTGGCATCTGACTATACAACATCCCTGTGCAAGTCTCTGAATACCACAAACTGTTAAATGTGCAGAACATCTGCTTTCTGTTATTGCTCCCCCTACTTGCCAGACTTTCTGGAGCCGTGCCTTTGGCTGATGTGGGCCTCATGTCTCAGGAGATTTAGTGTTGAAACAGCTTGCTCTGCATGTTCTTTGAAGCTTTCCACTTCTATTTTTTTATGCTTTTATTCAACACACCTCAATAACCCAATCCTGGGGCAGATTTGTATACAAGGCAACTACATCCAATCCTACCAAGAGAATCTCATCCATCATAACCCCATGAAACCTCATATGTTCCAGGGATTGTATGAAATCCGTAGAGTCGCAGACATACAGTGGTGGAAATAAGTATTTGATCCCTTGCTGATTTTGTAAGTTTGCCCACTGACAAAGACATGAGCAGCCCATAATTGAAGGGTAGGTTATTGGTAACAGTGAGAGATAGCACATCACAAATTAAATCCGGAAAATCACATTGTGGAAAGTATATGAACATATTTGCATTCTGCAGAGGGAAATAAGTATTTGATCCCCCACCAACCAGTAAGAGATCTGGCCCCTACAGACCAGGTAGATGCTCCAAATCAACTCGTTACCTGCATGACAGACAGCTGTTGGCAATGGTCACCTGTATGAAAGACACCTGTCCACAGACTCAGTGAATCAGTCAGACTCTAACCTCTACAAAATGGCCAAGAGCAAGGAGCTGTCTAAGGATGTCAGGGACAAGATCATACACCTGCACAAGGCTGGAATGGGCTACAAAACCATCAGTAAGACGCTGGGCGAGAAGGAGACAACTGTTGGTGCCATAGTAAGAAAATGGAAGAAGTACAAAATGACTGTCAATCGACAAAGATCTGGGGCTCCACGCAAAATCTCACCTCGTGGGGTATCCTTGATCATGAGGAAGGTTAGAAATCAGCCTACAACTACAAGGGGGGAACTTGTCAATGATCTCAAGGCAGCTGGGACCACTGTCACCACGAAAACCATTGGTAACACATTACGACATAACGGATTGCAATCCTGCAGTGCCCGCAAGGTCCCCCTGCTCCGGAAGGCACATGTGACGGCCCGTCTGAAGTTTGCCAGTGAACACCTGGATGATGCCGAGAGTGATTGGGAGAAGGTGCTGTGGTCAGATGAGACAAAAATTGAGCTCTTTGGCATGAACTCAACTCGCCGTGTTTGGAGGAAGAGAAATGCTGCCTATGACCCAAAGAACACCGTCCCCACTGTCAAGCATGGAGGTGGAAATGTTATGTTTTGGGGGTGTTTCTCTGCTAAGGGCACAGGACTACTTCACCGCATCAATGGGAGAATGGATGGGGCCATGTACCGTACAATTCTGAGTGACAACCTCCTTCCCTCCGCCAGGGCCTTAAAAATGGGTCGTGGCTGGGTCTTCCAGCACGACAATGACCCAAAACATACAGCCAAGGCAACAAAGGAGTGGCTCAGGAAGAAGCACATTAGGGTCATGGAGTGGTCTAGCCAGTCACCAGACCTTAATCCCATTGAAAACTTATGGAGGGAGCTGAAGCTGCGAGTTGCCAAACGACAGCCCAGAACTCTTAATGATTTAGAGATGATCTGCAAAGAGGAGTGGACCAAAATTCCTCCTGACATGTGTGCAAACCTCATCATCAACTACAGAAGACGTCTGACCGCTGTGCTTGCCAACAAGGGTTTTGCCACCAAGTATTAGGTCTTGTTTGCCAGAGGGATTAAATACTTATTTCCCTCTGCAGAATGCAAATAAATTCATATACTTTCCACAATGTGATTTTCCGGATTTAATTTGTGATGTGCTATCTCTCACTGTTACCAATAACCTACCCTTCAATTATGGGCTGCTCATGTCTTTGTCAGTGGGCAAACTTACAAAATCAGCAAGGGATCAAAAACTTATTTCCACCACTGTATGAAGCTGCTTTACTAACCAAAGGCTGGAGAAACCTGTCAGCAAATTTAGAAAGGGGTTCCAGCACTGAATCCCTAGTGCACACAATGGGCCGCCCGGGGGGTCCACGATGGTCTTGTGTACTTTCGGAATAAAATATATATAAGGAATTTTCTGGTTGGGGTGACAAAGGAACCGCTGTTCCTTTGCCAACTGTACTCCATCTATAACAGCTCTCCCCACATACCTAGCAATTAAATCTTTAAGATATTCAGTAGGATCCAGTGGCGTAGCCAGACAGCCAATTTTGGGTGGGCCTGAACACAAAGTGGGCGGGCACAAATTTTTCTCTTTAACCCCCTCCCCCAGCATTTCCCAACTCAAAAGATAAATACTTTAGCTGATGAAGATCCCCAAGCTCTGTCACCTGAAAACGTCCACCAAAGATGGCCAGAATTTACTTTTACCAAGCTTGGTCGGAAGCAGCAACTCCTTGAGCCACCGATAGCGGCACCCCATGCGTGCTTAGTTGTCAGTGGCTCAAGGATGCTGCCCCCATCTGTCAAGCTCAGCAGAAGGGATTTCTGGCTACCTTCAGTGGAGGTCCTCAGCTAGCAGGGCTCGGGGATCCCCACCAGCTACAGCAAGGGTCAGGGCTGCTGTTAGCCATGCTGGGGCCCAGGGCAGAAAATAAAGAAGCCCTCTCCTCTTTAATCTCCCCATCTGCCCTTACAGTCTCACACTGACAGACCATCACCAAATACAGAACAAGGGATTACAAATTAGAAATAAAAATATGTAGACAAAAATTGAACTGAGAACCTCAACATTTAGTGCAACACTGGAGAAATAAAAACAAAAATGCATTTCCTTTTCTACTGAACACAATAAAACTGAACATATTCCATTTAAAACATTCAAAATAAAATTATTTTTCTACCTTTTGTTGTCTGGACATTTTATTTTTCTATCATGTTGGTTTCAGTTTCTCCTTCCCACTTTCCCGTCGTCTTCTGCTAATTCTTCTGCTAATTCTTCAAGCAACTGTTGTCCATTTGTCTTTTCTCTCCTCTCGTTCCATTTTCTCACTACAACTGCTTCTGAAATATTGATCTTTCCATTTTAGCTAATTCCTTTCTGTATTTTGTTCTTTTCTGCCTCTGTCCACTCCAATTTAACCCTCTTTCTAAACTTTTTCCTCCTTTTTACTTTTCAGATATCTATCAAATTTCCATCTCCTTTCACCCACTACCTCACTCATATCCAAACTCATTCCTTCCCAGCCTTCCATTCCCTTCAATCTTCAATCTACGCACCATTACCATATTTCTACCACCTGTAATCACTATCCTCTCATTCATTTCATTACCATCTCCCCTCTCTCTTTATCCTCTCTTCACTCTCATAGCCTGACATCTCCCTTTTACCCCCTCCCCCCACCAGCATATGCCTTTCCCCTCCCTCCATTGTCCTGCATTTCTCTCTCTTACCCATTGTCCAGCATATCTCCCTTCTGCCCCTGGATCCAATATCTCCCTCTTCCCCCTCTCTTGTGCAGCATCTCTCCTTCCCTTTGCTCCACCTCTATGTCCAACATCTCTCCCATATTGTCCACTATCTCTTTCTTTCTTTCTTTCTTTCTTTCTTTCTTTCTTTCTTTCTTTCTTTCTTTCTTTCTTTCTTTCTTTCTTTCTTTCTTTCTTTCTCTCTCTCTCTCTCTCTCCCTGCCTTGAGCCCCTGGTCTAACATCTTTTTCTCTCCCCTCCAGCCATGTTCAATATTTCCCTCTATCATCTCTCACTCCCTTCCCTCCACTGTCATGTCCAACACTTTTTTCCTCTATCGTCCTTTGCCACTCCTCTGCAGCCTTTCCCTTCCTCTCCCCACCAGAGCCATGTCAAACAATTCTCCCTCTCTTTTCCTCCTGCATCTCTCCCTCCCCCATTTCAAACAATTATTTCTCCACCCCACCGTTTCACTCACTCACTCGCTCTCTCCACCCCACCCCCTCTCATGGAGCAGGCCCAGGGCAAGGACACTGATGCCCAACCACTAGTTTCTCCTCCTGGCCACTGCTGTAGTGTGGGGGCCTTGAGGAATTGCTGTAAGGCAGCTTTCATGCCCTTCCCTGCCTCTCTTTCCACCCCTGCGTCCCACCGCGCCTGCAACGAAGATGGTTGTCCTCCCCGCCGGCGCTGCCTCGGCCCCTGCACACTACCCTGCCTCTGTCCCTGCCTGCATTCTTTTCTTCGATAGTCGCCGGCAGCGCTGCCATTCACTCAGGCAGCTCCGCTCCCCTCTGCCGCGTCCATCTGGCCCTACGTAAACAGGAAGTGCGTCAGAAAGCCGGATGGATGCGGCAGAGGGGAGCAGAGCTGCCTGAATGAATGGCAGCGCTGCCGGCGACGTGACGATCGAAGAAAAGAATGCAGGCAGGGACAGAGGCAGGGTAGTGTGCAGGGGCCGAGGCAGCGCCGGCGGGGAGGACAACCATTTTCGTTGCAGCGCGCCACATGCGAGGGATGTTGGGTGGGCCTGGAGGGAAAGTGGGTGGGCCTGGGCCCGTCCAGGCCCACCCGTGGCTACGCCCCTGGTAGGATCATCATTTAAAAAATCATAAAACTCCACCTGCTGGAGTTGACGCAACCCTTCCTCTATATATTTATGTTTGTCCAAGACCACCGTGGACCCCCCCCTTATCAGCCCGTACTATCACAATTTGTTCATTATTAGCCAGCTGTTGAATACTCAAATGTTGATCCAATCTGTCTACCTCCATTTGTAGGAAAGGTACCGACAGGAACACCCTTTTACATTATTCGAGTTATCATCATGTTGCTTTGAGAAGGGGTGTTCCTGTTGGTCAATATCTCAGGTTGCGGAGGTTGTGTTCCTCTCTGGATGATTTTAAAAGACAAGCACAAAACATGACAGATAGATTCGTTCAGCGAGGGTATCCTTTATCGGTGCTAAGACGTGCGTATAAGCGAGCCCGGTATGCCCAAAGGGATTGGTTGCTTGTCCCGAAACAGAAGTCAATGGTCAGACCACTTGCTTGTGTTCTTCCTTTTTCCCATCGTGCCCCGGCCATTGGTAATGTGATTCATAAATTCTGGCATATCCTGAGTGTTCATTCAGTGTTCAAAGAACATCCCAAAATGGCTTATAGCCGTAAATCTAATTTAGGGGAACTTTCAAAACGTCCTAGTGTAGCAAGATATGGGGGGCACCATTCCTCATGTAATAATTGCGTATTTTGCAAGCATGCTATTCATACGGATGCCATAAGAGTTCCTGGGTCCAATAGATTTTTCTATCTTCGTTCACGTACTAATTGTAATAGTGAGCGTATTGTTTATTGTATAGTGTGTCCGTGCAATAAATATTATATTGGCCATACCAGGAGGAAATTAAAGAACAGGTTGGCAGAACATATAAGCAATGTGAGGATTTTAAGGAGTGATGCCCCCTTGGTCGCTCACTGGGTGGAACACAAGCACACAATTGAAGATATTAAATGCCTAGTGCTGGTGCAGGTTCCTTTGTCGGATCACGGAGGTAATGTGAGCGATCATCTGTTCATATTGAACAGCGCTTCATTTTCCAATGGAGAACCGTGGCGCCTCTAGGGTTAAATCTTGAGGTGGAGTGGATATAAGGTCCTGACGTACATAGTGGGTGTGGCTTGTTCGGATACTTTAGGAAAGCCAGCATGGGTTGGAAAGTGAGCATCGTCATTTCCTGACCACGTAGATTTGGGAAACAGCCTGCTGGGTAAGCTGCCAAATGCAAAATTATTATCAGTGGATATAAAACGCTAGTTAAATGAGTTTATATGGAGTTGTAGTAAAGTTTGTTGGGGTTAATGTACATAGGAATGTTATGTGTTTTTTTAGGTTGTTGGTTGTGGTTCTCCTGAGGAAGCTAAGAGTGAAATGCGGTCTCGCATTGGGAACCGAGAATGTGAGCATGTTCTGATCAAGGACGCGCTGAAGGTGCCCTCAGCAGCCGGATCCTTGAATCACTGATGTTCACATCACACAGTGGATTATATATTTTGGTGCTTAAATTATGAAGCTCCTTAACAGCATGGAGTGATGCCAGCATTTGAAGTTTGACTGCCTAGGTCCTTTGACTGACGCAGTACCATATCGGATATAAGGACACGGCTATTATGCTGAACATTTAAAAGGACAGTCACAAAGGACAGTCATTTGAGCTTTTTGGTTCTGAATTCTGGAATATGCAATAGAGAAGAAAGTGACTATGAACTTTGTATTTACTTGTATTTATCTATGCGTATTTAACAACAGCTGGGATACGGAGTATGTACGTGTGTGAGTGATTGGAATTGGTTTGGGGAGATCTTTAGGAGTACTAAGGGTACTTTGGGGTTGTATGTTTTGTAATGTTTATCTCTCTATATAAAACGCACCACCAATGTTCTGAAGCCTCACTTTTCCAACGTTCTAAATGTGAGGCGCCAGAGATCAATTTTTCATCCATGACTGTCTGCCCCGCCCACACGTCAAACGTGATGACCTCGTGGGCGGAGCAATGACACTCACAGACCGTGTCGCACGTCTGATTGGCTGAGTTGGGTGAAGCCAAGGATGAAGTCGCCAGCACAGCTGCTCCACAAAAAACCAAGGAAAGGCTACGCGTGTTTCCCTACTCCTCCCCCTGCCTAGGAATTCATGCAACTCAGCACCCCCCCTTCTGATACAAACACAAAACAAAACTCCCCTCCACAATGCATCTCATTTTACAACTACAGGCAACGCACAAACACGAAGATCAGCCTCCTTTCCTTTCCAGGGTCACAGTTCAAATTCCTCAACTCCACCCATGGATCTCATTTCTCATCTACAGGCAACGCACGAGCACGAAGATCAGCCTCCTTTCCTTTCCAGGGTCACAATTCAAATTCCTCAACTCCACCCATGGATCTCATTTCTCATCTACAGGCAACGCACGAGAACGAACATCCGCCTCCTTTAAGTTATGACAGCAAGCAAGGAATCACCCTGACAGCAACATATCACCCACTCCTTTTCCTAGCAACCAGGAAGAGATTTTGCAGCCAATCAGCGATGGTCTTATTGTTGGTGCTCCTGCGCTTGGGGCTGACTACTACTCTGTGCTCTGAAGAATTGTTTTTGCGAGGCAGGGTTACAAATGACACAGCTTCCCCATAGCAGATTGGGAAACGCTTAACATGATCCTAAAAGAAGCAACTCCTCCTCCCCTCTTCCAACAGCAAGCAAACCAGCCAAGCAAGCTCGCTCCTGAAGTGTTAACGTTGATGTGGCAATAAAAGGGTTACGGGCTGCAGTCGCTGACATGGTACCATTGTGCTTCTGAGGGGGACACGGGGACAGAAAACACAGATTTCTTTTACATTCAATGTGTATTTCCCATGTTAACATGAAAAATACTGAGGGTTTGGTTGGCTTTTTAGTTTTCTACTTCAAATTCGCTTTGCTGCGGTTCTGCTTCCTTGGGAAGTACTGTGCATGGTAAAGCACTTTCAGCACTGCTTTTGCACTTAACCTGCAGTTCACAAAACAACATTTTTGAAAGCTTTCTTGCCTTTTACCATATGCTTACAAACATTTAATTACTTGAAAGGAGTATTGACAATTCTTTTCCAAGCATTTCATTCCTGAAATACCTCAGTCAGTAATCTCTTTTCTTCACACACACTCACTATCGGTCTCACACAGTCTGTCTCTCTGTCTTACTCACACAAACACTCTGTCACAGTGACCGCCCCTGTGGTCCACATACACACACTCTCTCTGTATCTCTCTGTCACATAAACACACACACACACACACACACACACACACACACACACACACACACACTCTTTCAATCCCTCTGTCTCACTCTCACACACACTCACTGTATGATTCACACAGTCTGTCTCTCTGTCTTACACACACTCTCACTCACACAAACACTCTGTCACAATGACCGCCCCTGTGGTCCTGCACACACACACTCTCACATCAGATGGAAGGAGAGCAAGGGAATGAGAGGGTCATGGAACTCAGTTCCACACACACACTCTCTGTATCTCTCTGTCACACAAACACACAGTCTCTATCACACACACACAGACACACTCTTTCAATCCCTCTGTATCACTCTCACACACACGCACTGTTAGACTCACACAGTCTGTCTCTCTGTCTTACACACACTCTCACACACACAAACACTCTGTCAAAAAGGACCGCCCCTGTGGTCCTACCCAGGGCCTCCTCCTTCCTCATTATACACCCTTCACTATTACTCCATCTCATTACAATACTTTAATATTAAATATTTGGTTAACAAAAAAACAACTAATCAATATAACCTTGCTAGCGCCCGTTTCATTTGTGTCAGAAACGGGCCTTTTTTTACTAGTTTACTAATAATGGGAAAACTTTTAAACAAAGTACAAACTCTTTAATCAAACCCTAACGTACTCCCTGTTGTTCAATCAATACTGCTTTACCTAAATTTTTCAATTTCTTTAATATATAAATACTAGTAAAAAAGGCCCTTTTCTGACACAAATGAAACGGGCGCTAGCAAGGTTATATTGATTAGTTGTTTTTTGTTAACCAAATATTTAATATTAAAGTATTGTAATGAGATGGAGTAATAGTGAAGGGTGTATAATGAGGAAGGAGGAGGCCCTGGGTAGGACCACAGGGGGCAGTCCTTTTTGACAGAGTGTTTGTGTGTGTGAGAGTGTGTGTAAGACAGAGAGACAGACTGTGTGAGTCTAACAGTGCGTGTGTGTGAGAGTGATACAGAGGGATTGAAAGAGTGTGTCTGTGTGTGTGTGATAGAGACTGTGTGTTTGTGTGACAGAAAGATACAGAGAGTGTGTGTGTGGAACTGAGTTCCATGACCCCCTCCTTCCCTTGCTCTCCTTCCATCTGATGTGAGAGAGTGTGTGTGCAGGACCACAGGGGCGGTCATTGTGACAGAGTGTTTGTGTGAGTGAGAGTGTGTGTAAGACAGAGAGACAGACTGTGTTAATCATACAGTGAGTGTGTGTGAGAGTGAGACAGAGGGATTGAAAGAGTGTGTGTGTGTGTTTGTGTGATAGAGAGATACAGAGTGTGTGTGTGTGGACCACAGGGGCGGTCACTGTGACAGAGTGTTTGTGTGAGTAAGACAGAGAGACAGACTGTGTGAGACCGATAGTGAGTGTGTGTGAAGAAAAGAGATTACTGACTGAGGTATTTCAGGAATGAAATGCTTGGAAAAGAATTGTCAATACTCCTTTCAAGTAATTAAATGTTTGTAAGCATATGGTAAAAGGCAAGAAAGCTTTCAAAAATGTTGTTTTGTGAACTGCAGGTTAAGTGCAAAAGCAGTGCTGAAAGTGCTTTACCATGCACAGTACTTCCCAAGGAAGCAGAACCACAGCAAAGCGAATTTGAAGTGGAAAACTAAAAAGCCAACCAAACCCTCAGTATTTTTCATATTAACATGGGAAATACACATTGAATGTAAAAGAAATCTGTGTTTTCTGTCCCCGTGTCCCCCTCAGAAGCACAATGGTACCATGTCAGCGACTGTAGCCCATAACCCTTTTATTGCCACATCAACGTTAACACTTCAGGAGCGAGCTTGCTTGGCTGGTTTGCTTGCTGTTGGAAGAGGGGAGGAGGAGTTGCTTCTTTTAGGATCATGTTAAGCATTTCCCAATCTGCTACAGGGAAGCTGTGTCATTTGTAACCCTGCCTTGCAAAAACAATTCTTCAGAGCACAGAGTAGTAGTCAGCCCCAAGCGCAGGAGCACCAACAATAAGACCATCGCTGATTGGCTGCAAAATCTCTTCCTGGTTGCTAGGAAAAGGAGTGGGTGATTTGTTGATGTCAGGGTGATTCCTTGCTTGCTGTCATAACTTAAAGGAGGTGGATGTTCGTTCTCGTGCGTTTCCTGTAGATGTAAAGTGAGATGCATGGGGGAGAGGGGTTTCAAGCGCTGCGTACGTGTAGTAGCGCTATAGAAATGATAAGTAGTAGTTGTGGTATCGGAAGGGGGGGTTGTGGGTGAGCTGTAGGAATTTGAACTCTGACACTGGGATGGAAAGGAGGCGGATCTTCGTGCTCGTGCGTTGCCTGTAGATGAGAAATGAGATCCATGGGTGGAGTTGAGGAATTTGAACTGTGACCCTGGAAAGGAAAGGAGGCTGATCTTTGTGTTTGCGTGTTGCCTGTAGTTGTAAAATGAGATGCATTGTGGGGGGGAGTTTTGTTTTGTGTTTGTATCGGAAGGGGGGGGGGGTGCTGATTTGCATGAATTCCTAGGCAGGGGGAGGAGTAAGGAAACACGTGTAGCGTGTTTCCCTACTCCTCCCCCTTTCCTTGGTTTTTTGTGGAGCAGCTGTGCTGGCGACGTCATCCTTGGCTTCACCCAACTCAGGCTCAGCCAATCAGACGTGCGACACGGTCTGTGAGTGTCATTGCTCCGCCCACGAGGTCATCACGTTTGACGTGTGGGCGGGGCAGACAGTCGTGGATGAAAAATTGATCTCTGGCGCCTCACATTTAGAATGTTGGAAAAGTGAGGCTTCAGAACATTGGTGGTGTGTTTTATATAGAGAGATATTAAAGAAATTGAAAAATTTAGGTAAAGCTGTATTGATTGAACAACAGGGCAGTGGCGTAGCCAGAAGGCAATTTTTGGGTGGGCCAACAGGTTGGATGGGTGGGCACTAGAGTTGCCAACTTTTTTGAAAGAGAAAAAACAGCAACCTGATGCACCCATGCTCTGTCCCTACCCCTCTCCCCATAACTTCAATGAGGGTTGCAGGGCAGGCTTCAGTGGCTGCAGGCGAATTGAGAGCTAAGGGAAGTACAATAGACTGCACTATTCAGCCCCATTGAGCCATGGTCCTCCAACAAATATATGGTATTGAAGCCAAACACATTCTGCATCAAGAGAACCTCCTGGCCCTCCACCAACAATGGATATAGAGCACAGCAAGGACAATTCTCCATAAAACTCATCATACAAAGAAATTGTGTTTTCTAGTGTAATCTCAATTACAGACATATTATAAATTAACTTTAAAAAAATCTATAAAACAAAAAGTCACTCAGAACCTAGAGCAAATCTACCATGCCAACACTAACTTCCAAAAACAAAGATCCTACCTATGAAAAAGAAGTGCCTTAAATATTATAGTAGGGCCCAAAAATACAAATACATTTATCAGGAAAGCTGAACAAGCCAAATTACTACAGAATGCTACATGGAAACTTCATGCTAACAGAATACCTCAGTCACACACACAAGACACAAATGCAAAATACAGAATAAGTGACCACAAACTCTAGAAATATAAATTAAACGGAAACCCCAAGAAACTAGACCTTGCATGTAGTACAACACTAGAGAAACAAGAAAGAAAGGTATTTGCTCCTGTGCAAAATATAAAGATGGCACATGCAAGGGATGGTGTTAGGGATTGCAACTAGGGCAATTGTGCTTGGTTCCTTGGCCAGAGAAAGCCTGCATGCTGGAAGCTGAAGGCGCAGCCTGGTAATGGACTTTGGGGTCCTTTCCTAGATTTCTGTCCTGGACCCCAGCCATGTTTAACATCAACTTTGGCAAGATGTACATTGCAAATCCAACATATTATATTCACAACATTGACAATAAAATAATATTTTTATACCTTTTTGTTGTCTGGTAATTTTTTCTCAAATCATATTGGTCCCAGTCTCTGGTTTCTGCTTCCCTCTTTCTTCTCTTAACTCACTTGCCAGGGTCTCCTATTTGACATTTTCTTCTTTCTTCATGTCCATCATTCATCTCCCATCTCTGTTTTCCTATATTTCCTTGTCCAGTATCTCTCCTGTGTTCATATCCCCTCATCCATCATCATTCCTCTGTTCACCTATGCACCCCATGCCCAGCATATCCCTTCTGTGTTCCTATTCTCCCCCTTGTCTGGTATCTCTCTCCCCCCCTCTGTGTCCATATACCCCCCTCTCCAGTGTCCAGCATTTTATCTCTATTCCATATCCCCGTCCCCCCCCCCCCTTGTCAGGCATTACCCCTCTGTGCCCATGTGCCATCCCCACACAGCATCTCACATTTGTGTCCCTGTCCCCATGCTCCCACCTAATGCCCATCATCTCCCTTCTGTATACTTACCTATGTCCCCTTTCTCCCTTCTCCACACCAATGTGTCCCTCTCCTCTCTGATCCCATCCCCCAACCAGCTTCTCTTCCGATCTTTCCTTCCCCTTATGCATCTGGCTCTTTTTCCATGCACCTCCTCTTCCCTCCAACCTCCCCTCTGCAAATCCCAAACCTCTCCCCTTCCCTCTGCAAATCCAAAACCTTCCCTCTGCAAATCCCAAACCTCTCCCCTTCCCTCCAACCTCCCCTCTGCAAATCCCAAACCTCTCCCCTTCCTTCCAGCCTCCCTCTGCAAATCCCAAACCTCTCCCTTTCCTTCCAACCTCCCCTCTGCAAATCCCAAACCTCTCCCCTTCCCTCCAACCTCCCCTCTGCAAATCCCAAACCTCTCCCCTTCCTTCCAGCCTCCCCTCTGCAAATCCCAAACCTCTCCCCTTCCCTCCAACCTCCCCTCTGCAAATCCCAAACCTCTCCACTTCCCTCCAACCTCCCCTCTGCAAATCCCAAACTTCTCCCCTTCCCTCCAACCCTCTGCCCCTCTGCAAATCCCAAACTTCTCCCCTTCCCTCTGCAAATCCCAAGCTTCTCCCCTTCCCTCCAACCCTCTGCCCCTCTGCAAATCCCAAACTTCTCCCCTTCCCTCTGCAAATCCCAAACTTCTCCCCTTCCCTCCAACCCTCTGCCCCTCTGCAAATCCCAAACTTCTCCCCTTCCCTCTGCAAATCCCAAACTTCTCCCCTTCCCTCCAACCCTCTGCCCCTGGCAAGTCCAGCACCCTTCTGTTCCCTTCCCAGCCTCCCCTTACTGGCCCTGCACCCCACTGACTTCCTCACCCTCTCCCACCCCTGCCGCAGCGCTTCATTTAATTCTGTCCGCACTGCTGTAAATGCACAGTCTCCCACCCCCCGCGGCGGCGCTTACAGTTTGCTACGGCGCTGACAGCAACTCTACAGATGCGGCACCGACGTCCGACGTCCTGCTCCGGGGCCTTCCGCGTCCCGCCTCCGTAAACCGGAAGTTACATCAGCGCGGCAGAGGGAAGGCCCCGAAGCAGGACGTCGGACGTCGGTTCCGCATCTGTAGAGTTGCTGTCAGCGCCGTAGCAAACTGTAAGTGCAGGGGTGGGAGACTGTGACAGCAGCGCCCACAGAATTAAATGAAGCGCTGCGGCAGGGGTGGGAGTCGGGAGAGGGTAAGGATCTGCTTCTGGGCGGGCCTGAAGCTAAACTGGGTGGGCCTGGGCCCATCCAGGCCCACCCGTAGCTACGCCCCTGCAACAGGGAGTACGTTAGGGTTTGCTTACTTAGGTGGCACCAAAACATCAGAAAGGGTGTAGAGCCTAAATCATGACACACTACCTCTTGAAGGATCTACTTATGGTTATTAATAAAAGGAGCTCATTGTGAACACTATCTACCCTAAAAGGGTGTTTTGTGGCTCTACATGAGAATTGTGATATTATGATCCCTTGTTTCAAATTGTTGACGGTCTGCATTTTCCGTATGGGTGGTATATTGGTGTATTAGGGTCTGTCCAGTGTAATATTTATGGTACAGTAAGCTCTTTGAGCAGGGACTGTCTTTTTTGTGTATGGTGTACAGCACTGCGTATGCCTTGTAGCGCTATAGAAATGTTAAATAGTAGTAGTAAGGTTCTGAGTGTGTTTTTGCACAAAGTTTTGCATAGTGTTTTGCAGTTGAGCGATTGTGGTTAGTATATGCTTTGAGCAACCACTTTATTCTTTGACATATGATACATATCTAATATTTAAATTTAATAAAAGGTATTGTGACTATTTTATTTTTACTTATTTTTTTTCTGTGTGTTGTCAGACAATTATTGATGTAAGCTCCGCCCCTGCCCCCACCCCTAACTCCACCCCCATTAGCCTCCCCAAACAGTTGGGCCACTGACCGCCTATGCTGGGAGGGCCCACTGAGGTTCAGGGGGCTGTAGTGTGTGGGGGTGACAACTGTGGCGGTGGGGGTCTGTAGTGAGCGGGAGGGGGTGGCGGTGCAGCGGCAGGGCGGCAGCCAGTGGCTGGGGGGGGGGGCAATGACCTTTACTGCCTGGGGATCCAGGTCACTGTCAGTACGCCCCTGCTTAGAGTTATGGTAGAGGCAGAGCCACATTGAGCCTGCAAATAGGGGGGAAATGTGGGATACAAATGCAACAAATAAATAAATAAATCTGTGCCGCTGTCATGTCCCTGTCAGAACTCACAGAAATTGAGAGAGGGGGATGGGATAAGTGGGTACAGGGTGGCACATCAGGGTGTAATGCTTGTAACATGCACTTTTTAACTTGTTCAGAAAAAATTATTATGCATATATGACCTTTGATCTCTGTTCTCACTTTCTAGACAAATGCTGTCAGTTCCTTTTGGGTCAGTTCTTAAAAGCACTTGTAACAGGACCCCACAATGTCCCTCCTCTATTCTTTTAAAATGAGGAAATTTCTAGATCCTTTCTTCTAACTTGAACTGTGCATGGAATATGTCATGAAAGATGGCCTTGTATGTCCACCACTGTCAAAAAAGATGTCTTCAATCCTGCTTTGAAGGAAACTATAACAGGCCCGCACTCTGTAATTTTAGGGCTGGGTAAAGGTTGTTTGGGGCTTAGAACTCATTGAGGAGAGGAGGACCCTTAGGCCTGCTTGGCTTAAAAGAAAGAGATTGAATAGGAGTCAGATTCACAGGAGATCTGGCATGAAGGACCAGCTGTGAAATGCTATCCGAAGGAGTGTAGTAAGCCGGAAATGCACCCCACACCTTGGTCCTTGCACGCTCCTACTCCACCCACTTGTGTTACACCAGCAACGGAAGCCAATGGATGGGGCACATTTTGCTGCTTCGTTTTCCCTTGCACCTTGTGTGGCCAAGCATAGCTAACTACAACCCTGTGCTTCATTAATCCATGGTTTTGCATATGTCTATAATTTTGTTCTTTTTTTTTTTTTTTTTGAGTAATCTTTTTATTAATAACAAGCAGAGAATATTAATACAAACACTTGACCAATATACGTAAAATTCAAACTATAGCATTAGCTTATTATCAACATCTAGTTATTCATTACAGATTATTCATTTATACAAGTTATATTGCCCAGCACCAACGTCAGGCTCACCGGTCTATAATTTCCCGGATCTCCTCTGGAACCTTTTAGAAAAAATCAGCATTACATTGGCCACCCTCCAATCTTCTGGTACCATGCTTGATTTTAAAGATAAGTTACATATTACCAACAATGGTTCCACAAATTCATTTCTCAATTCTATCAGTACTTTGGGATGAATACCATCTGGTCCAGGAGATTTGCTACTCTTCAATTTGTCAAATTGCGCCATTACATCATCCAGGTTTATAGAGATTTCATTCAGTTTCTCTGAATCTTCAGCTTTGAATATCATTTCTGGCACCGGTATCTCTCTCAAATCTTCCTCGGTGAAGACTGAAGCAAAGCATTTAATCTCTCTGCTGTGCAGGAGTGATCCTTATGTTTAAATCATTTTTATTAAAATAGCAAACAACACCACCAAGATACAGCAATGCTCTTCCATTCACACAGTAAGAAACAAGAAATAAACGGGACCCAAAAAACAGACCCCCTAACACAATCCCCCTATCTATCCCTGCTAACCTCCTCTTGTTTCCGCTACCCCCCCCCCCCCAACCGGTGGCTCCCCCTTGAATGCACAAAATGCATATACTATGGTACTCAAAAGTTCAATAGTAACTATGAGCTCCTGAAGAAAGAGTTAGACATAAAGGCTCCCAGGTTTCCTGAAAACGTCTGCCAGAGCGACTGTCACATCTGAAAAAGGAGAGATTGCCATCCTTAAGGAGTACTGCCAGTATCCTCCAGCCAGGACAACAGTATCACTTTAATGCCAAAGAGAATCGCTTTGCTGAGAAAACACTTAAATCCAGGAGGAACAGGATGTGTGGGAGTGATCCTTATATACCTCAGGAGGTGAGTGGGACTGGGAGGATTCATCCTACTTAACATCCAAATTGCGGTGTGAGGGACCAATCCTGGGGCATTCTAAGCACACAGTGAACAGTTCTGAGCAATTCTAAATGGATTTTGTCTTTTCCTAGCTTTTATTTTTCCCAGAAGTGCAAAATTTGGAGAACGGGCTATTTTGGGGAGATTCCTGAGCATAACAGTACAAGAGATTTTAGGGCTCATTTTTGAAAGAGAAAAACATCTAAAAAGTGGCATAAAGCAACATTTGGATGTTTTTCTTACAAAAACTTCCAAATCAGGATTTTCAAAACCTATTTTTAGATGTTTTTCTATGAAGTCTGTAAGAAGTGCATTCAAATCTCAAAGGTGGGTGTCAGGGTCGTTTTGAAGGCGGGATTAGGGCGTGCCTTTCACTCGGACGTTATATAGCCATAATGGAACAAAACAAAAACGTCTAGGACTAAAACCAAGATGTTTTGGGCTAGACCTGTTTTCAGAACGAATAAGGCACAAAAAGGTGCCCTAAATGACCAGATGACCACTGGAGGGAATCAGGGGTGACCCCTCAATACACTCCCAGTGGTCACTGATCCCCTCCCACCCCACAAAAATGTGAATAAAAATATGACTTACCAGCCTCTATAACAGCTGCAGTTGTTAAAGTCAGGTCTATTACAGCAGCATGCAGGTCCCTGAAGTAGTGTAGTGGTTGGTGCAGTACACAGTGGGGAACCCAGCTCCCTATCCTCCTCTACTGCCACACTTGTGGTGGAAACTGTGACCCCTCCAAAAAAGCGAAGATACTTACCTGTAGCAGATATTCTCCGAGGACAACAGGCTGATCTCACATGTGGAGTTTTCTGACAAGTGCAGAAGGTATTCAAGCAGGGTCTGTGTAGGACAAGAATGAGGATCTTGGGCCTTGCTATCACACCAGACGGCAAACTTCCTCCATTTAAAAAAGTAACAAGGAGGAACAGCTCAAACGCAAACTGACACGAAAGAAAACTCCACATGTGAGAACAAGCAGCCTGCTTGTCCTCAGAGAATCACCAAAACCCTACTGTACCCACATGTAGGTACCCCCTTCACCCATAAGGACTATTGTAGTGGTGTACAGCAGATTTTGGGTGGGTTTTGGAGGTCTCACAGGTTGAGATAAGGGAGCAAAGGTGAGATGTCTAGCTGGGAGCACTTTTATGAAGTGTACAGAAATGCCCTCCAGGGTGCCCCATTGCTCTCTTGGGATGTCTGGGGGAGCATTCTACTAAAAATGCTGGCTGCTCCTATATCCCAATGGCATGGATCTCTATGTTTTGCACCTATTCAGGGTTTTATTTCCAAAAAATGGACCAAAAAAACAAAACGTTCAAATCACAAAATCTTGTTCAGTGAGCGGAGATTGCAGCCATATTCAGTGACCCTAAACATTCGCAGACGCTATTGAAAACAATAGCAAACTTGTGAGGTTTATATTGTTTTAGTTAACCTCTTTGGTTTTGCATTCTTGCTGAGGAGGGGATGATGGGGTTGCAAGGGGAGTTGGGGGGGGGGGGTTTGGGGAGTTGAGGAGTCTGTGAAGGGGGAGGTTTATATTCAAAATGTTTTTGTCATTGCTCAAGAGCTTGCTTTGTTATTTGCAATGCTGTATTGTGGATTTCAGTGCTGTGCTATATGCCTTTATTTTTGCTTAAGAGGACAATAAATATATTTCTACATAAAAACAATAGCAAACGATTATGACTGCCTATGTGTGGATATTTTTTTTATTTAAAAAAAAATTAATGGTGATGTGGAATCACAGAACAGTCAACAATTAACAAAAAAAAATCCACTAATCGAAAAATGACTTTGTTTAAAGGAAAATGGCCTCAAAGAGCTCCAAGATAAAGAGCAATCTCACGGAGCTTAAACAGACCTAACGGTCTTCTCATCATCATTGGCCAAAAAACCTTATTGTGCCACATATCTAAATCCACTTCTAGTATCTATGGTCAAACATTATTCTAGGTGATGTTGTAGACGTAAATCACTACTAAATCATTATGCAGTATCCCTTATATACAATTACACTTATCATTTTTGAAGTGTTGCTTAATTGACCTACTTGACGTCTGGAATGTTATTACATCAGAAAAGGGAAAAACTCCATTTAGTCTTTGAAACATGAAGACTAAGGGCCCTGTACACTAAGCCACGCTGTAGGCATGCTACTACTACTACTACTACTACTACTACTACTTAACATTTCTAAAGCGCTACTAGGGTTACGCAGCGCTGTACAGTCTAACATAGAGGGACGGTCCCTGCTCAAGGAGCTTACAATCTAAGAGACAAGTGAACGGACAGTCCGATAGGGGCGGTCAAATTGGGGCAGTCTGGGTTTAGTGAACGGAAGAGTTAGGTGTCGAATGCAGCATTGAAGAGGTGGGTTTTAAGCAAAGACTTGAAGATGGGTAGGGAGGGGGCTTGGCGTAAGGGCTCAGGAAGGTTGTTCCAAGCATAGGGTGAGGCGAGGCAGAATGAGTGGAGCCTGGAGTTGGCGGTGTTGGAGAAGGGTACAGAGAGGAGGGATTTGTCCTGTGAACGGAGGTTACGGGCGGGAACATAGGGGGAGATGAGGGAGGAGAGGTAGTGAGGGGCAGCAGACTGAATGCATTTGAAGGTAAGAAGAAGAAGCTTGAATTGAATGTGGTATCTGATTGGAAGCCAGTGAAGTGACCTGAGGAGAGGAGTGATATGAGTAAATCGGTTTTGGCGGAATGAGATGTGCCGCAGAGTTCTGGACAGATTGAAGGGGGGATAGATGACTAAGTGGGAGGCCAGTGAGGAGTAAGTTGCAGTAGTCAAGGCGAGAGGTAATGAGAGCATGGACGAGAGTTCGGGTGGTGTGTTCAGAGAGGAAAGGGCGAATTTTGCTGATGTTAAAAAGGAAGAAGCGGCAGGTCTTGGCCGTCTGCTGGATATGTGCAGAGAAGGAGAGGGAGGAGTCAAAGATGACTCTGAGGATGAGGGTGTTATCAACTGAGATAGAAAGTGGAGGAAGAGGAGACGTCTTGGACATGTTCAGTTCCAGGTGGCGGTTGGACATCCAGGCAGCAATGTCAGATAGGCAGGCTGATACCTTTGCCTGGATCTCTGCGGTGATGTCTGGTGTGGACAGATATAGCTGGGTATCATCAGCATTGAGATGATACTGGAAACCATGAGATGAGATCAGGGCGCCCAGGGAAGAGGTGTAGATTGAGAAGAGAAGGGGTCCAAGGACCGATCCCTGGGGAACACCAACAGATAGGGGATAGGGGTGGAGGAAGATCCATGAGAGTGAACTCTGAAGGTGCAGTGGGAGAGATAGGAGGAGAACCAGGAGAGGACAGAGCCCTGGAACCCAAGTGAGGACAGTGTGGCAAGAAGTAAGTCATGATTCACAGTGTCAAAAGCGGCGGATAGATCAAGGAGGATGAGGATGGAGTAGTGGCCTCTGGATTTGGCAAGGAACAGGTCATTACAGACTTTAGAGAGTGCTGTTTCTGTTGAGTGAAGAGGGCGGAAACTGGATTGAAGTGGATCGAGGATGGTATGAGAGGAGAGGAAATCAAGGCAGCGACTGTGAACAGCACGCTCAAGTATTTTGGAGAGGAAGGGTAGGAGGGAGATGGAGCGGTAACTGGAGGGACAAGTAGGGTCAAGTGATGGTTTTTTGAGGAGAGGTGTGACTACGGCGTGCTTGAAGGTGTCAGAGACAGTTGCAGTGGAGAGAGAGAGGTTGAGGATATGACAGATGGAGGGGGTGACAGTATGAGGGATGATGTTAAGTAAGTTGGTGGGGATGGGATCAGAGGAGCAGGTGGTGGATTTCGATGAGGAAAGAAGGTGAGCGGTGTCCTCCTCGGTGATGACAGGAAAGGAGGAGAAAGAGGCCTGGGTTGGTTGGGTGAGGGAGAGGGTTGCAGGGTGAAGAAGAGATGGCTTGGTAGTGAACTCAAGGTTGATCTTTTGCACCTTGTCGCGGAAGTAATCAGCCAGTGATTGAGGAGAGAGCGAGGGTGGGGTGGGAGCGGAGGGCACTTTGAGGAGGGAGTTAAGGGTGGAGAAGAGACGATGGGAGTTGGAGCTGAGAGAATTGGTCAATTGGGTGTAGTAGTCCTGTTTGGCAAGGAAAAGGGAGGAGTGGAAGGAGGATAACATGAATCTGTAGTGAAGGAAATCTGAATGGGTGCGGGATTTCCTCCAGAGGCGCTCCGCAGATCGGGTGCAGGAGCGAAGGTGACAGATGCAAGGGGTCAGCCAGGGCTGGGGATTAGTACGCTTTGTGGGATGGGAGGTGGAAGGTGCGAGAGTGTCCAGAGCAGAGGAGAGAGTGGCATTGTAAGTGGAGACAGCCTTGTCTACAGACTCGGAGGACATGATGGAGGGGAGGAGATTAGAAATATTAGAGGATAGGGTGGGAGGGTCGATAGCCTGGAGATTCCTGGAGGTAGTGGTTAAAGTTGGACGGGGCTGAGGTGGGGGGTGAAGAAGTGTGAAGGTGATAGGTGATGATCGGAGAAAGGAAGAGTTGAAACATGGAAATTGGAGGGAGAGCTGGAAGAGGAGAGGACGAGGTCAAGACAATGGCCGTCTCGGTGAGTAGGGGTGGTGGAGCAAAGCTGGAGGTTGAAGGAGGATGTTAGAGTGAGGAACTGAGAAGCGTGAGGGTCGGACTGGTCATCAACGTCTATGTTAAAATCTCCGAGAATAAGGGATGGAGATGAGGGTTCAAGAAAGACGGAAAGCCAGGCATCGAAGTCGGTGAGGAAGGAAGAGAGGGGTTTATTAGGGGGACGGTAAATGACAGCCACTCTGAGTGGTAATGGGTGGAATAGCCGGATGGAGTGAGCTTCAAAGGATGAGAAGCAGTGAGACTGCGGTAGGAGGAGGGGTTGGAAACTACAGGAGGGCGAGAGAAGTAGCCCGATGCCTCCACCGCGGCCAGCTGGGCGGGGAGTGTGGGAGAAGGGATAACCTCTATGACAAAGGGCCACGACTGAGGCAGAGTCGTCAGGGGAGAGCCAGGTTTCAGTTAGGGCGAGCAGTTGAAGGGAATGAGAGATGAAGAGATCGTGGGTGAAGGGCAGTTTGTTGCAGACCGAGTGGGCATTCCACAAGGCACATGAGAAGGGGAGGAGGGGAATAGAAACGAGATTGGAGACATCACGGAATCGTTTGCATGGATAGGAGGAGGACAGGTTAGGGGGGCCTGGATTAGGATTAATGTCTCCCGCGGATAGCAGGAGGAGGAGCAAGAGAGTGCAGAGGAGGGTGGGGGAGGTCGGGCGATGAAGGCGACGAAGACTGGGTGCACTGAGGAGGAATGGTGATGGGTTAATGGTAGGAAGGAGGTGTTGAAGGTTAAGAGCGAGGAAGGAGGAGGGGGCCAAGAGAGATGGTGAGCTGGTGAGGGATGCCGTAGTGAGCAGGACAGGAGGGAACACGGGTGGGCAATGAGTTCCAGCGGTAGACAGCGGTAAGGGGAGGGGAAAAAGATTAGGAAGGGACAGGGCAAGGAAGAGGATGTGGACAGGGGCCATAAGTAGTGATTGCGGTGTAACAGGTGTATGTGTAGTGATAGAGGTGAGAGCAGATAGATAGAGCAGATAGCTGGATTGGAGGCTTGGAATTGAAGGGATTGATGGAGAGCAGGTAAGTCAATGGCTGACAAGTTAGTAGCAGGCAACTTGCAGGCGGGCTGGAGCACGCTGGTGCAGATGGTCAGGAACGAAGTCAATGGCTGGCAAGTTAGCAGGTAGGCAGGTAAGTCAGTGGCTGAACAGCTAGCAGGCGGGCTGGAATATGCTGGTGCAGATGGACAGGAACGAGCAGGGAGAAACTGGAGAGCAGGTAAGTCAATGCCTGACAAGTTAGCAAGTTAGCAGGCAGGCAAGTAAGTCAACGGCTGACAAACTAGCAGGTGGGCTGGATCAAGCTGGTGCAGATGGACAGGAACGAGCAGGGAGAAGCTGGAGGAAGCAGGTGCAGATGGACAGGAACGAGGAGGGAGAAGCTGGAGCAAGCAGGCTGGGGCAGATGGACTGGAGCAAGCAATGAGAAGCTGGTTAGGCAGTCTGGAACATGCTGGAGCAGATGTACTGGAGCAGGCAGGCTGGAGCAGGTGTACTGGAGCAAGCAGGCTGGGGCAGATGGACTGGAACAGGCAGGCTGAAGCAGATGGACTGGAACACTGGAGCAAGCGGGGGAAGCTGGGTCGGCGGACTGGAACAAGCCAGGATCGGGCGGACTGGAGCAAGCAGTGAGAAGCTGGTTAGGCGGACTGGAACATGCTGGAGCAGATGTACTGGAGAAGGCAGGCTGGAGCAGGTGTACTGGAGCAAGCAGGCTGGAGCAGATGGACTGGATATTCCACCTCCTCGTGAGCGGCGGGCAGCTCCGCTAGCAATCCCGGATGAGGTCCACGTGGCTCACTGGTTCTAGCTGCGGGTTTAGAATGCGATCGTCGCTGCCGGGGACTGCAGTCCCGTCCAGAGGAGATATTCCACCTCCTAGTGAGTGGCGGGGCAGCCCGGTGTTCGCGATCCCGGCTGGGCAGCGGGGGGGGGGGGGGGGGGGGGGGGGGGAGGGGAAGGCCTCCACGTGGCTCCCCGGTTCCGTGCCAGTAAATCTCGATCGTCGCTCGGGACCATCTAGAGGAGACAATCCACCTCCTCGTCAGTGGCAGGCAGAACGGCTTGCGATCTCGGACGGCACAACTCCCCGATGGGCAGCTCAGGCCGCGAGCTCCCGTAGAGCTCTCGTCTCAGCGACCGCTCACGGCACCATCCCTAGACTAGAAACACTCTGGAAGGTCAAAAACAGTCCGGATGAGCACGGCAGATTGATGCTCGCTCGGCCTCTTCACGCGGGAACCCTGAGCCCGGGATCCTCTGGAGTGCTCGGGCTCCGGCAGAGAGGCAGCGGGAGCCCTGGGACAGCCGGATAACAAAGCAAGGGGACAGGTCGCGGCCACGTTGCAGGCAGACAACCGCGACCAGCTTCGGGTCGCTCACGCGCGTTAGAGATCAGTGAAGCCGTCGCGGTAGGGTTACCATATGGCTCCAGAAAAAGGAGGACGGATTGAGCCAGCCGGGTTTTACTTCCATTGCTTTCAATGGAAGTAATTGAGCTAGCCGGGTTTTACTTCCATTGCTTTCAAAGGAAAGCAATGGAAGTAAAACCCGGCTGGCTCAATCCGGCGGTCCAACAGCTCCCCAATTGGATCCGATACAACTCCAGTCCGTTCCGGTGCGGTAATGGATGACCCAGGATGGTTCAGGTGGGTCTAGTTCCTCGGGGCTTCAGGAGCTCGTTACGGAGCTCCTTACCTGTCGGCCAGCATTTTTAGTGCGTGCTGATGCTAGAGACACCCATAAATTCCTACGGGTGTCTCTAATATTAGCGCACGTTAAAAACGCTAGTGCACTTTAGTAAACAGGGCCCTAACATTTTGTATTGTACTCGATATCTTACAGGCAACCAATGCAATACATGCAACACTGGTGGCACAAACGTCCCCAAATGCCCAATCTTGTGAGCAGCCGTATTCTGTATCATATGTAATGCATAAAGTTCATTCTGTGAAATACCCAAATAGAGACTATTACAAAAATCAAGTCTAGAGAACACTAAACTCTGTACAAGAATCCTAAAATCATATGCTGCAAGCACTGGTCTCAACTTTGCAACCAAGCGTAAGTTTGAATGACTTTCGTCAACTGATTCTGAAAGGAAAAATTACAATCTAAAAACATAGCCAAATTCCTCATTGTGGTTTTAACAGGGACACCACTTTTTTTCTAAACTGAATGTCAAATCTGGCAGTAACTGTATCTTTCTCCCAATCAACAACACCTCTGTTTTAAGCAAGTTAAGCAAGAGTCGATGAGTTTTCATCCAGGACTCAATATGCCTCATACAACGATTGACTACTACAGAGACATCATCACCCACTGATACAGGGAAAAAAATTGTACATCATCAGAATACAACTTGTAACTCACTTTAAGCTCATCAAACACTGATAAAGCTGATCGCTGTGGGACACCCATGGACAGTTTATTCTCTATTCTGGATGAAGATTAACAAATAAAGGAAAATTCCATTATTTGGCACACTGACCCTGCGTAGTGCTTCCTAAGATGCCCTGGATGGAGTACGGTGCCACCATTATGGAAGCTGGTAGCACAGAGGCAGGGGGGTCCAATAGACTACTAGGGATATTTTGGGAGGTGATGTAGGAATTGGGGGTAGGGTCCCTTCTGGGGTCAGAAGAGTGAGATCAGGGGATGGGGAGGTCCACTAGACCACCAGGGATTTGTAGCAGAGGTGGGGGTGGAGGCAGAGTGTATATTATGGGTGCAGTTATGAACTATGAAATATGAACCATGGTTAAGACCTGTAAGAGCTAAGGCTTAATAGAGCATAAATTGTTAGGCCCAGGAACATATGATCTGATAAGACATTTCTACGTGCAAAGTGGCCTGGGAAAGGTGCAATTATGGATGAACAGAAGACCTGTAAGAGCTAAGGCTTAATAGAGCATATAGGCTGATAGACCTAAATATTTGAGTGTCTCTTAGTTGACCTCCTTACTGAATCAGAGCTCATGGTCTGCTAGCACCTTAGTAAACACTAAGTTGTGCACCCTAGAGCAGAGTCAAAGGGGCAAAGGCCATAAATCGTGAGTCCCAGGAACTTATGATCTGATAAGACATTGGTACATGCAAACTGGCATGGGAAAGGTGCAATTATGGATGAACAGAAGAATGTGAGATTTAGTGACGTGGGGATAGATGGTGTGAATAGAAGACAGAATGATTTCTCAGGAAGATAAGTGCTAAAGCCTTGCTTAACACAAAAGGTATAAAAACAGCTGTGTCAGAGCATTACGTTGGGGAGAGGCGGAGGGCTCCCCGTGCTTCCCATGAGAAACTAGCATTTGTATTTGTACCTTTATCTTGCTAAGAAATTAAAGAATTGCCTTTCTCAGATGCTGGCCCTCATAGGCTTTTATCTCTCTCTCTAAATTGCGGGTGGTTGGTGAGTACTAATTTGGGAGGTGATACAAGCAGCCTTTTATACCTAAAAACAAGGGGGGCTTTAAAAAAAAAAATCTCCCTTTTTGTGAGTGCATCAGCCAATCATTGCTCATGCACACTGACAGCAAGGGAGATGTTATTTTGCTCCTCAGCAGCAGACAGCTGCATGTTACCATTACTGACAATGCATGCTTTTTAATGTAGGGGTAATTTGCATTCAATTAATTTTCTGTATTGTGGAGCAAAACTTGTGCTTCAGCTTGCATTAGTAGCCATGCAGTAAGCCATCAGCACATGACTCTAAAACAAGCTTCCTGCATCGGCCCCTAGAACAATTGAAAACACATTACTTTAATCACAATGACACTGACTGTTGTTAACAAAGCTTAATTTTTGTAGATATAAAGGAAAAGGAGCTTTTATTGGTGGGGGGTGTAGGGGCAGGAGGAAGAGCAACAAGAGAAGGGCTGGATTACAGAGCAGTCATCTCTGCTGTGTTCTAAGGCTCAGCCCTGCCCCTGTCATTCTCTGTAAAACAAGGCTTCTCAACGCAGTTCTCGGGCCACACCAAGCCAGTCTGGTTTTCAGGATACCCACAATGAATATGCATGAGATAAATCTGCATGTGCTGCCTCCATTATATGCAAATCTCTCTCATACATATTTATTGTGGGCATCTTGAAAAACTGACGGGCGGGGGTGTGTCCTGAGGACTGGGTTGAGAACACCTGCTGTAGGATGCTCTGGAGTCCAAAAAAAAATGAAGACCTAACAGTGTGTTCATAAACTGAGTAAAAGACTAGCGCAATACACACAGCTACCAGTAGAGGTAATCTTGTACAAGATAATGAGCAAAGTCCACGTTACCCTCAAGCAGCAGCAAAGTACAAACAGTACAAGATGCTTAGTTGGCTTTTTTTTCCAAGATAAAATAATTACAGTCCCTTTAGTTGTTTTCTGTTTTCAGAGCTAATCTAACTTGCAGCTTTTGAGCCAAAGCTTCTCCTACGCTGACTACAACAGTGGTATTCACTCCCTGTCCTTGAAGGCCACCAATGGATCAGGTTTTCAGGATATCCTTAATTAGGCATCCCACCTCAAGTAACTACTATCTCCTTCTTATCATAATTCAAATTTCTTTTATTGTAGACACCATTTATTACAAACATTATTAAATACAATCCTTTAGAATATCAATCCTTCCTCACTATTGCATACACACCTCTCATACCAATCATACCAAATGCATTCTATTTGGGCCTGTTGGCCTTATATGATCACTCAACTGTGTGCTCAATCCAATCCAAATTTATTATCGTCAATATACTTCTTTTCAAGTTGCCAAACAGTTGTATTGAATTAGCACTCAGTGACAAACACAATCTTGGCTTGATGTTATCTGTAATGTCCATTGCACTATTTGTCGATAGATCTTTACTCATCTGGAATGTTCGAGATCATCCATTTTGATCTTGTGCATATATCCTTCTTATGCAAGGTCTGTAGTCCCACTCTTGCCTTTAATTTTCAGATCAAAAATGCGCCACAACTTAATCGACAGCAATGCTCTAATTTTCAGCTTCCACCCAACTGTCCTCATATGTCTAGCTTCGTCAAAACCCTACGCAAATTTGGTATGCATTTGGTATGATTGATAAGAGTACTGTGCATGAGCTAGTGAGGAAGGATTGATATTTTAAAGGATTGTATTTAATATTGTTTGCAATAAATGGTGTCTTACAATAAAAGAAATTTGAATTATGGTAAGAAGGAGATAGTAGTTACTTGAGGTGGAATATATATTGTAACTAGATCGGAAATAGGTTACTCAGATAAGGTGGTATTAATGAATATGCATGAGAGAGATTTGCATGCACACTTACCCCCAGATTTTCTCTAAGTTGCTTAAATCTGGGGGTGGAGCCCAGAAGCGCTGGTAAACTAATTAATCAATTGGACGCTAATAACTAATTATTACACGCATCAATATCCCAGCAGTAGTTATCACATCACATAGTGCCTGTCCCCATGACTACAATTTAGGCGTGACCATTTACACCAACTAAAACCTGGGGCGTAGCCAGACCTTGACGGGAGGGGGGTCACATTTTAGCCCACCTCCCTGCTGCACTCCCCCCGCCGCATCATCATTATAATACCTTGGCTGGTGGTATTATAAGCTAGCGAATTCAAAACATCCGACGGAAGACTCCTGATGCAGGCCGTTGTGGCCGAAACACAACTCGTGTTGAGTCATTGGATGTTTTAATAAACATTTTGCATACTTTGAACATCATCTAGCTTCACCTTTTTTTGTCGCCTTCGTTGTGTTCGGGGTGTCTTTGGAACTGCGATGGACCCTGTCCGTCTGTTTATATTACATGACAACTGTAATGCATGAGATTCTCAGTAAAAGACACATGAAGAGGATTAATTTTTTAAAATTTTCTTACAAGGAAAAAAAGATATATATGTTTGGAAGGGAGATTAAGGGACAGGGATATCCTATATAATAATTCTCACCTCCAACATTCTGAGGCTGCCTGGGACTGTGGCTTCCGCTGGAGGTGGTCTGCTTCATGGAGTAGATCAAAGTGACGTCAGCAGCAAACAGCGACCCAGGCAGGGGGAGGAGTAACAGCCAGGGGGAGGAGTAGGCAGCAGCAAACAGCGACCCAGGCAGGGGGAGGAGTACGGAATCGCACCAGATTGGCTGCTGACCTCTCGAACCACAGGCGCACAATAACCGCCCTCAAAAAACCGAAGAGGGAGGGCGGCAAGACGGCAAGCGAGAGGCTGCGTCGACTGTCCAATGTGGAGGAGGCGGGTGAGGGATCAGAGTGGGGTTCAGGGTCCACTCGGAAGAGGGGGGAGGGAAAGACCAGCGGGTCTGACTCCAGCGCATCTGTCATCCCCGTTCACTCACAACAAAGCAAGAAAACGTAGGAGATGCTGCAGGACGTCTAATAGACAGGAGTGGAAGAGAGCACAGCAAGTCTACGGTAAGCAAGGAAGCACATCGGTTAATCTCTGTTTCCACTCCCCTACGCAGCCCTCATTGGCATACACTCAAAAACAAGCAAACCTAGGAGCTGCTGCTGCACATTGTCGTTTTAAAATTGTTGATAGACAGTGCCTTAAAACGTCAAGGACAAAAGGAGGGGGGAGGCAGACAGACCCTGCAACTGGGAGGGAGGGGGAGGGGGGAAAGGGAGGGGAGGGGGAGGGGGAAAGGGAGGGGAGGGGGAGGGAAGGGGCAGGGGGGGAAACAGGGAGGACCCTGCAACGGGGAAACAGGGAGGAAGGAAGGAAGGAAGGAAGGGAGGGAGGGACGGAGGGGGGACCCTGCAAATGGGAAAAAGGGAGGGGGGACCTCCCTGCAACTGGGAGGCAGGGGGGACCCTGCAATTGGGAGACAGACCGGGGGGGAGGATGATGACCCTGGAACTGGGAGGGAGGGTGGACCCTGGCACATACTCTCATTCTTATACACACACTCGCACCCAGTCTCACTCTCTCTCTGTCACACACACACACTCGCACATTCACTCTCTTTCACACAGTCACTCTCACACACACTCACTCAAACATACACACTCCTAGGAAAACCTTGCTAGCGCCCGTTTCCTTTAAAATAGAAACGGGCCTTTTTTTTTTACTAGTTTAAGAATAAAACTGTAAGGATAAGAAAGAAGAGGTATTTCAGCAACTGTCTATAGGTATCTGACCTTTAAAACATCTGAAGACAGAAGCAGAAGGAAGTTTTTCTATTTCTCTTTCTGTATCAGGTCTAGCATCGCCTCTGGGCTTTATTGTTACAACACTGTATGTTTCCACTGAAATTAAAAGTATATATTAATGAATAAAACAGGCAGAGGAGGTAGCCACAGCAATGTTTATATGACATTTAACAGTTCTGTGACAGAGTCCCTTTGTTTTGTATTGTTCGGTGCATTTTGTTCTTTGAAGGTTTTCACTGCCAGGTATAGAAGGGTTACGGGGAATCCAGGCGGGCTTCTTGATTTACCAGTGGTTGATTGGGCTGAGCCCTCATCACAGTGCACCTGTGCAGGACAAAGAAAAATTGTGATTCTGCTTCTGCTACTAAAATCCTGGTGAGTAATGGGAGGGAAAGGGAAAAAGGGGGAAGGAGGGCACCATTATCCCAAGCAACAAGAGGAAGGAAAAGAGGCAGGGAAACCCAGCAGTTTCTTTCACACTCTGTAACAGTTCAGAAAAGCATTACAACTTACTGTAAAATACTCAGAGGGCAATCAATGAGAGACATTTGGCTCTCCCCCCCCCCCAAGAGAACCTGAATGGATGCTGGTTTCTGAAACCTGGCAGGTACTAGGGAATGGCAGGGAGAGAAAGAGAGTCAGCCCGAGTGTCAATGCTGGCCTTGATTACAGCAATGCTCAGCACAAGGATGCCAGAGCTTGGCAAGTGTTGACTTCAAACTCTAATTCACCTGCTGGCACTGTAGAGAGAAGCATTATTAAGAATTATCCAAAGGTGATTCTAAAGAGGAGACCTATGTGATCACAAAAGCTCATGATCAATTTTGCATAATTCTTACTTTGATCCCTATAAGGTGGCGTAGTCTGTAAAGGATACAGGTCTGGATCACTCAGTGCATTGCTGGAAACCTCCATTGTTCTTCCCTATTCATTCATAATCCTCTCCTTTACAGGACAGGATGACCCGCCGGGTCAGAACTTCCCATGTGTGCTTCTTGGTTCTCGCCGTGGGCTTGGTGCTGTGGTATGCCAGCGACCCGCTCTCCAGGTTCATCCGCCCTGGCCCACCAGCCAAGTCGGGAAAAACACACCTGCTCATCCTCTCCTCTTGGCGTTCTGGGTCCTCTTTTCTGGGAGAGGTGTTCAACCAGAACTCTGAGGTTTTCTATCTGATGGAGCCTATCAGGCATCTGTGGATGTCGTTAGCAAATAAGGGCCCAGAGCTCCTTCAAAGACCCATGAGGGACTTACTGCGATCCATCTTTCTCTGCGACATGTCAGCGCTGAAGCCATATACAGTGGGGGAAATAAGTATTTGATCCCTTGCTGATTTTGTAAGTTTGCCCACTGACAAAGACATGAGCAGCCCATAATTGAAGGGTAGGTTATTGGTAACAGTGAGAGATAGCACATCACAAATTAAATCCGGAAAATCACATTGTGGAAAGTATATGAATTTATTTGCATTCTGCAGAGGGAAATAAGTATTTAATCCCTCTGGCAAACAAGACCTAATACTTGGTGGCAAAACCCTTGTTGGCAAGCACAGCGGTCAGACGTCTTCTGTAGTTGATGATGAGGTTTGCACACATGTCAGGAGGAATTTTGGTCCACTCCTCTTTGCAGATCATCTCTAAATCATTAAGAGTTCTGGGCTGTCGCTTGGCAACTCGCAGCTTCAGCTCCCTCCATAAGTTTTCAATGGGATTAAGGTCTGGTGACTGGCTAGGCCACTCCATGACCCTAATGTGCTTCTTCCTGAGCCACTCCTTTGTTGCCTTGGCTGTATGTTTTGGGTCATTGTCATGCTGGAAGACCCAGCCACGACCCATTTTTAAGGCCCTGGCGGAGGGAAGGAGGTTGTCACTCAGAATTGTACGGTACATGGCCCCATCCATTCTCCCATTGATGCGGTGAAGTAGTCCTGTGCCCTTAGCAGAGAAACACCCCCAAAACATAACATTTCCACCTCCATGCTTGACAGTGGGGACGGTGTTCTTTGGGTCATAGGCAGCATTTCTCTTCCTCCAAACACGGCGAGTTGAGTTCATGCCAAAGAGCTCAATTTTTGTCTCATCTGACCACAGCACCTTCTCCCAATCACTCTCGGCATCATCCAGGTGTTCACTGGCAAACTTCAGACGGGCCGTCACATGTGCCTTCCGGAGCAGGGGGACCTTGCGGGCACTGCAGGATTGCAATCCGTTATGTCGTAATGTGTTACCAATGGTTTTCGTGGTGACAGTGGTCCCAGCTGCCTTGAGATCATTGACAAGTTCCCCCCTTGTAGTTGTAGGCTGATTTCTAACCTTCCTCATGATCAAGGATACCCCACGAGGTGAGATTTTGCGTGGAGCCCCAGATCTTTGTCGATTGACAGTCATTTTGTACTTCTTCCATTTTCTTACTATGGCACCAACAGTTGTCTCCTTCTCGCCCAGCGTCTTACTGATGGTTTTGTAGCCCATTCCAGCCTTGTGCAGGTGTATGATCTTGTCCCTGACATCCTTAGACAGCTCCTTGCTCTTGGCCATTTTGTAGAGGTTAGAGTCTGACTGATTCACTGAGTCTGTGGACAGGTGTCTTTCATACAGGTGACCATTGCCGACAGCTGTCTGTCATGCAGGTAACGAGTTGATTTGGAGCATCTACCTGGTCTGTAGGGGCCAGATCTCTTACTGGTTGGTGGGGGATCAAATACTTATTTCCCTCTGCAGAATGCAAATAAATTCATATACTTTCCACAATGTGATTTTCCGGATTTAATTTGTGATGTGCTATCTCTCACTGTTACCAATAACCTACCCTTCAATTATGGGCTGCTCATGTCTTTGTCAGTGGGCAAACTTACAAAATCAGCAAGGGATCAAATACTTATTTCCCCCACTGTATGGGTAGGAGTAAGTTTGTGTCAGATCTGTTTTCATGGATCAAGAGCAGAGCCTTATGCTCTGCCCCAGTTTGCGGCACCCTCCCAGGCTTGGGTGTTTTGGAAGAGACCCATTGCTCTCATATCTGCTCCAAGTCTCCTTTTGAGAAAATCGAGGAGGCCTGCAGATCCCACAGTCATGTGGTAGTGAAGGCAGTGCGAATTCTAGATCTAAAAGCTCTCTATTCACTGCTGGAAGACACCTCACTGAATCTTAAGATCATCCACCTGGTAAGGGATCCACGGGCTGTTCTCTCTTCGCGTGAAAATATGAAAGGGCTGCAAATTGATGACAGGATCATCACTAGGTCTCAGAAGGGCATACCCAATGCCACCATGGTAATGCAGGAAGTTTGCCAGGCCCAGATGCGCATCTTCAATGCATCCTTACCTCTGGAGGATCGTTATCTTCTACTGCGCTTCGAGGACCTGGCAAGAGATCCCATATCCTATGCAGCTGACCTGTTTGAGTATGCGGGCCTGAAGTTGACTCCTCACATGCAGTTCTGGGTCTACCACAACACGCACCAAGTGGCACAGAAGGATCAGGGTTTGCTGAAGTACGCCAAGGATGCCAAGAAAATCTCACAGTACTGGCGACAGAAGCTGATCTTCCAAAACGCTAAGGAGGTTCAGGAAATCTGTAAGCAGGCAATGAACACCTTTGGTTATCGGCTTGTTGGATCTGAGGAGGAGCAAAAGAACATGAGTCTTAACCTTCTCTCGCCCTGAAGGTTAAGGAGACCATTTTAGAATCTCTACATGGCAATTCTTTATGGAAATCATTGGCATTTACATGTGTAAATACTGATTTTAGGATGTAACTATTTACATGGGGGTCGATATTCAAAGTAATTTAACTAGCCAGAAAAGGCTGCTGGGCAGTTAAATTTCACATTAACTGATTAATACTGCTGAAAATGTCTGCTTAGCATCCAACGTGAAACAGTCTATTTTGGGGAGCATTCTGGGGTGGAGTCAGTGAAATCTTGGATCTTCAACCAGGCCTTTAATAGAATAAGTAAATGACACCAGCTGCACATATTATAGCAGGGTATGTTTATCCATTCCTACTCTAGCCAAGATAATGTTCAAACACCTTTCTGACCTCATTTGCAACTCTCTTTAACTTGTCCCTTATTTTCTTACTCCTGTTCCTCTGTCTTATCTATCTATATGTTCCATCTTTGCTGACACTCTATGCTGTCTATTAAAATGTTTTATTACATATTGTGTTGGCATTGTAATGTAGCAGACTATGCCGCACTTAGTATTGATGTTTGAATAGTTTTACTGCCGTAATTGTATATTGCACTTAACCAGCTATGGTTTCGCCAGCTCTACTTACAGCATTGGATTTCTGGGTACACCAGCGGTGGTCACCCACTCCCCAAAGTCAATAAACCACAGAGCCGGTGCATCTATGGGAAAGAGAGAATGCAGCAGGTCATGTCACTTTTTTTGTTACATTTGTACCCCGCGCTTTCCCACTCATGGCAGGCTCAATGCGGCTTACATGGGGCAATGGAGGGTTAAGTGACTTGCCCAGAGTCACAAGGAGCTGCCTGTGCCTGAAGTGGGAATCAAACTCAGTTCCTCAGTTCCCCAGGACCAAAGTCCACCACCCTAACCACTTATCGACGTCCTATTGGAAAAAATAAAATTGTACTCATGTGTGCGTTAAAAAGCTATAAAAATGGTAGTTATATGGAGGCAGAAAAAATGTTGCTTTGATTTTCATTTTTGTATTTTTCTTGTCTCGCTTCAATGTGTACTGTTTCAAAACAGGGCAAGCTGAAATGAAGTAATATGCATTGACACAAGCTAGCTTTCATTCTAGTGCATGCTATTTCAGTAAGTGTGTATTAAAATGTTTGTATGCTAATTTTAATGTGTGTTAAATTGAAATGAAATATTTGTGTGTGAGGGGGTGGGGGGGGGGGCAACTTATCTGGTTAAACTCAATAGTTAAGCTCAATGTTATTTATTTGGATTTTGCTCATACCTTTTCAGTACTAACTCAAAGTGAGTTACATTCAGGTACACTGGGTATTTCCCTGTCCCTGGAGGGCTCACACAATCTAATTTTGTACCTGAGGTAATGGAGGGTTAAGTGACTTGCCCAAGATCACAAGGAGCAGCAGTGGGATTTGAAGCAGCCACCTATGGATGTCAAGCCTGGTGCTCTAGCTACTAGGCTACTCCTCCACTTTGTGGCTAACAGGTCATTTTCAGCGGCACTTAACTGGTTAATGCCTCTGAAAAGGACTGGTTAACGCTTAGAACAAAACTGGGTATTTTGAGGGCTTTTCCAGGTTTCTGGAGTCAACTGCCGCAAAGCTGGTTATGTGTGATATTCAGCACTTATCTAGCCAAGGTCAATGCATAAAAGTCAGTCCCATCTTTATGTAGTGTCCCATAGCTGGTTAAGTGCCAAATATCACAGCTGGCTCTGGGAACCTGGAAATTCAATGCTAAAGCCTGGACATAGCCCGGCATTGACTTTCCAGACATAACACCAGCAGCGGTGAACAAAATACTGGGTGCCACTGGCTGAATATCGACTCATTAGTTATTTCCCACAAATGAAAAAGGAGGTTAACAGAGATTTAGAGGTTGTGGAGTATATTGCAAAAGATGAGGTTGTTGAGGTATGAAAATGTTTTTAGTAGAATTTTTGTTATATTTTGGATTTGAAGGATTTAGGAGAGTAGGAGACGGGGTGGGCTATATTGATTGTACATCGCTTGGATAGAATGAGAACATAAGAGAAGTCATGCTGAATCCTGGAGGAACAGTCCATAGTCTGCTATTCAGATGGGCATGAGGAAGCCACTGCTTATCCCTGGGATCGGTAGCATGGAATTTTGCTATTATTTGGGATTCTGCAAGGAATCTTGCTGCTCTTTGAGGTTCTGCATGGAATCTTGTTACTCTTTAAGATGCTGCCTGGAATCTTGCTGCTCTTTGGGATTCTGCATAGAATCTTGTTACTCTTTGACATTCTGCCTGGAATCTTGTTACTCTGAAATTTTGTCTGGAATCTTGCAACTCTTTGGGGTTCTACATGGAATTTTGCTATTCTTTGAGATTCTGCATAGAATCTTGCTATTCTTTGGGATTCTGCATGGAATCTTGCTACTCTTTTGAGATTTTGCTTGGATTTCAGCACAGATCTCTAGGCACCTATATAGAATCCGGGGAGGGGGGGGGGGGTAAGTGCTAATATTCAGTGGAGATCACCAGCTACCTAACGCTGAATATTAGTGCTTAGCTGGCTAAGCACTATTTCACTGGCCAGGAGCCACTCATGGCTGGTTATATAGCACTGAATATCAGACCCATAGAATCTGGGGGAATGTAAAGAGAAAGAAAAGTTTAAAAATTCATAGTAAATACTCCAGGGAGAATTCTATAATTGGGTAGCATGTGTTCGGTGCAACAGTGAGTGTCAATGCTGTCACGGCACAGATTCTGTTACAGAATATTGGTATAACCCCAAAGATGTGCGCACAATGTTAAGCGCACTTACTTTTGCCAGGTCAATGGTAGGTGGAATGAGTGCATCTGTGTTCCGTGATATGCTGAGATTACATCTCAAAATTATTTACTGTCCGATTTGTTCATTCTGGCTCTGCATCTGGTAGGCCTCCCTAGAATAACATTCATTAATACAGTGAAATTATTGGTTCAGAGGTCTCAAGTTGTGCATTCACATTACTCTGGCTGGCTAGCCTATGGTTAATGGCCATCTGTTTCAAGAACTCCTCTACCTCTTCTTTAGGGTGGGGGGGAAGGGGTATGTTTAAGTAAATCTATAAAATGGGGGCAGAGAGGGAAGGGGAAGAAATAAAAGGTTTAAGACTATGATTTCAAGCTATCCCCTTTCAACTGGGATATCTTAAAAAAGAAATAGCCCTGGTTTACCCAATGAGAAGATTCGTTGCAACCACTTTGCTTTTGTTACATACTACAAGTTTGCCCTTCCCATCACTCTTATGCCAACAAGGTGCACTTTGCTAAGGAATAAAACTGGAAAAGCCTGTTCCGAGCACACTTCTGGATTCCCTACCCTTCTCCCTCCACAGGAGCTGTGACCTGCTTACATTGAGTCCCTGTATTATTACATTTAACAGTGTTCTGAAAGCTCTAGTCACTCACTTCTAAGATTTGGTTGTTGCTCCCAAGCCCACGTGTGTTTAATTTGGTGATTGTTCCCAAATGCACATTTCTTACATGACTTGAAGCAGCAAGAGCAGAAGCTCTAGGTACCATTATCTCTTTTCAACGTGCCACTCCCCTAGTCTGACTGCACATCCCTGGCAGAATGTGACTTTGCTGCCTTAGCTTTCAAATACCAAGACAAACTTAAATCAACGTTTATTTTTTTTTTTTTTACTGGATTTATAATTTGCCCAAACACCATAGCTCTTGGTGCCCTTACTTGCTACCCACAGAAAAAGTCCAGAAGTGGGAATTGAAGGACAGCTAGACAAACCACTGGTTCAACCAATTTATTCCTTAAAATGTATATAAAAACTCAACACGGCAACCGTGTTTCGGCATGCACAATACTTGCTTCAGGTGTTTGATGGTGTAAAAAAAAAAAAGGAAATGAAGACAGTGAGGACTGGGATTAACTGTAAATATAGAAATAATGCGTTGTCAAAGGAATTCGCACTGAAAGTCTCAGTATCACAGGGTAAACAACTGTCCGGTAAAAGCAGATAAAATTAGGATAGCTCTGGCATTGATTACCCTATCTGGATATTCAATGTTGGCCTCTAACTGAATAACCAGATTAATTCAGCCACAGCTGCTGCTGCTGCTTTTAAAAAAAACAATACTGACCACCCTGGCGAAATACTGACCCAGGTATTCCTTTAACCATTCATTTAGGATTGTATTATATATTTTTTAAATTTTGAGTAGTATTGTGCAGTCTTATACCTGCACGAGGACTTCTTGCTCCTGACCTGTGGCAGGTGAGGCTTAAGGAGACAAGGAAAAGTGACTATTCAGTGGCTGGATCAGATGAATGGAACCGACTGCCTTTGTCAATAAAACACCAGTGAGACACTGTCTCTCCTCTTAAGAGACTATTGAAGAAGTATTTGTTTGAGCTGGCTTTTGCAGTGCCCTGGAACCTCAAGACTGGGAGGCTTTTGGTAGTAAAATAACAAGACCTATCACTACTTTAGTTTTGTTTATACTGGATGTGCTCTGTTTCATGTTAGCAGAAGAACATAAGTGTTGCCATACTGGGACAGACAGAAGGTCCATCAAGTCAAGTACCCTGTTTCCAACGGTAGCCAATCCTGGGCACAAGTACCCAGCAAGATCCCAAAAGAGTAAAAACAGTTTTTAATGCTGCTTTTCCTAGAAATAAGCAGTGGATTGTCCCCAGTCCATCCTAATAATGGCTTAAGATTTTTCTTTTTGGAATTTATCCAGACATTTTAAAAATTCTGCTAACTGCTTTTACCACATTCTCTGGCAACGAATTCTAGAGTTTAATTACACGTTCAGTGAAGAAATATTTCCTCCAGTTTGTTTTAAGTTTGCAATATTTAGTACTTCACTGTGTGCCTCCTAGTTCTAGCATTTTTGGAAGAGTAAACAAGTGATTCACATCTATCTGTTCCACTGCACTCAACCTCTATCATATCTCTCCTCAGCCTTCTTTTCTCCAAGTTGAAGAGCCCAAGCCGCTTTAGCCTTTCCTCAGAGGGACTTCTTCCTATCCCTTTTATAATTTTTGTCACCTTTCTCTGTAACTTTCCTAATTCTACTATATCTTTTTGACATTCAGTGACCAGAATTGCACACAGCATTCGAGGTGCGGTTGCGCCATGGAGCGATACAAAGGTATTAGAACATTCTCAGTTTTGTTTTCCATTCCTTTCTTAATAATTCTTAGCATTATCTTTGCTTTCTTAGAGGTTCCTGCACACTGAGTATATGGTTTCAACGTATCAACGATGACACCTAGATCCTTTTCCTGGGCAGTGATTCCTACTGTGGAACCTTGCATCACATAGCTATAGTTTGGGTTCCTCTTTCCTCCATGCATCTCTTTGCACTTGCTCACATTAAACATCCTCTGTCATTTACATAGTAACATAGTAAATGACTGTAGATAAAGACCTGAATGGTCCATCCAGTCTGCCCAAGAAGATAAACTCATTTTACATGGTATGTAATACTTTATATGTATATCCAAGTTTGATTTGTCCCTGCCTTTCTCAGGGCACAGACCGTAGAAGTCCGCCCTGCACCAGTTTTATTCTCCAAATACCAGCGTCGCCACCCAATGTCCGCTAAGATTTCATAGATCCATTCATTCTAAACAGGATTCCTTTGTGTTTATCCTACGCATGTTTAAATTCCACTACTGTTTTCATCTCCACCACCTTCCGCGGGAGGGCATTCCACGTATCTACCACCCTCTCCGTGAAAAAATACTTCCAGACATTACCCCTGAGTCTGCTTCTCTGCAACCTCAATTCATGTCCTCTAGTTCTACCACCTTCCCATCTCCGGAAAAGGTTCGTATGCAGATTAATATCTTTCAAATATTTGAACATCTGTATCATGTCACCCCTGCTTCTCCTTTCCTCCAAGGTATACATGTTCAGGTCGGCAAGTCTCTCCTCATACGGTTTGCAACGCAAATCCCATACCATTTTCATAGCTTTTCTTTGCACTGTTTCCAGTCTTTTTACACCTTTAGCCAGATACTGCCTCCAAAACTGAACACAATACTCCAAGTGGGGCCTCACCATGACTTGAAGAGGGGCATCAACACCTCCTTTCTTCTGCTGGTTATATCCCTCTCTATGCAGCCTAGCATCCGTCTAGCCACGGCCGTCGCCTTGTCACATTGTTTCTTCTTCACCTTCATATCCTCTGACACCAACACCCCAAGGTCTCTCTCCTGAGTCGAGCTTGCTAATCTCTCCTCTCCTATTCAGTATCTCTCTTTTGGGTTTCTACACCCCAAATGCATCACTCTGCACTTCTTGGCATTAAATTTTAACTCGTCTGACTACTAATTCACTCAAGCTTTATAAATAACCAGAAGCTCCTAACACAGCCTCACACGCGCTGCGTTCTTCAATTTATAGATGGACTGTCACCCTTAACTTATCAGTACACTTCGTGGTGGAGAAAAAAAGCCTCAGTATCGCCACCCAGCCAGCCCAAGAATTACAGGCTATAAGGCGTAGGCCTGACGCTCCATCATATGGCTCAAAAGAACTCCATAATTACTCAGTGTCTTAAGGTGTCTCACAGCACCCTTGTGATTAGGTTCCTTATACTGTGACAAACAAGTCCATATATTTCTTAGAACACAGAATATCTATGAACTCAATATTTGTTCCATTCTGTTCATACAATATACTATCTCTACAGTCTTGGTAGTTATCAGTCCCGGTGATTATAGCTCCCCATCACTTAGCTTCAATCCAGTCACTGCTGTGTTTCACTGCCATCGTCACCGGCTTTTAACCCAACAGGGACTCCCCGTTTCGCTTCCGCTGCTTCAGGGGTTCATCTAAAGATTTCAGATTACAATCCTATGTCCCTTGTGCTGTGCTCCAAAAATCAGCATGTAACTGACATAAAGATGCTTTTGGCCATCTTACTATATAAATGAAGAGTGACTGACGTGCCGCACATGCGCAGAACAGCACAGCTGTTCTGCGCACGTGTGGCACATCACAGATCTGTTCCAAATTCCGACGTTCTTAGAGGCTGACAGTGGCACAATATCGTGCTGATGCACAGCCAGAAGCTCTACCTTTCTGCTCCCGGTTTAACGTCGCTCCTGTCTCTCCCTCCAATACGCCAGCACGTGGGCCCTCTCCATTGAACTTACAGCGTCTCACCTCTGAAAGCGCCCCTCCCTCCCAGTTCCAGGGCGTCTCCCTCCCCCCCGAGGTTGCCGCCGCTGCTCCCCCCCCCAGGGTCGCCGCCGGCGTTCTCCATTGAACTCACAACACCTCACCTCAGAAAGCGCAGAAGGCAGCGGCTGATCACCTCCCTTCGGCCTTCCTTCCCTCTCTGTGTCCCACCCTCACCGGTTACGTCACATGAGGGCGGCACACAGGGAGGGAAGGAAGCCCGAAGGGAGGTGATCTGCTGCTGCCTGCTGCGCTTTTGGAGGTGAGGCGCTGCGAGTTCAATGGAGAGGGCCAGCGGCGACCTCGGGGGGGGGGGGGGGGGGAGAGCGGCGGCGATGAATTTGGAGGCAGACACCCTGGAACTGGGAGGGAGGGGAGGGGCCTGAAACTAGGAGGGAGAGGGGCCTGGAACTCAGAGGGAGGGGGCCTGGAACTGGGAGGGAGGGAGGTCTGGAACTCAGGGTCTCTCTCTCTCAATTCACTCTCACATTTTCTCTCTTTCACACAGACACACACACTTTGACTCTTATCTCTCTCTGAACTCACTTTCACACTCTCTCACTCACACACACACACACACACAGCGGGACAGCGACGCCGGGAATGGATCCCAGGCACGTCGCTCACACACACCACAAAGTGAACTCATTGAAGGCCAACAATAATGCACCATACCCCATATAGGTTACAGGAAGATGTATGGGGAGGGGGGAGGTGACTCAAAAACAAGCCCTGCTTTGCTGCCTCAAACAACTCTGTCTCTCTCTCTCTCTGAACTCACTCTCTTCTCTCTCTTTCACAGACACACACACACACACAGAGCGGGACAGCGATGCCGGGAATGTATCCCAGGAACGTCGCTCACACACACCACACATACAGTGAACTCATTGAAGTCCAACAATACCACACCATACGCCATATAGGTTACAGGAAGATATATGGGGGAGGGGGGCAGGCTACTCAAAAACGAGCCCTGCTTTGCTGCCTGAAACAACTGGCTAAGGAGCAAATGCCCCTCCACTGTCACAGGGACTCCTAGCAGCTCTCTCTCACACACACACATATATACACACTGTCACTCTCTCTGTACCCCCAACTTTTCCCCGCATCCTTTCAAGCAATACACATTACGTTCATCAAATTTTACATTATATGTCAGAAATAAAAAATATTGCCCATTTTAATGGGCTTAACGGCTTGTCTATAAACAGATCTCACTCCTCCTTCTTTGTTTCAAAACAGCCAATCAGTGGTGATCATAATGTACGTCACACATCTATTACATCCTAACCCAGGAGCCAGCCACCCCCTTCTCTTCTCTATCAACGTGTTGTTTTTTTCTTATTTTAATTTTCTTTTTAATCAAACTTATCTCGTTCAAACCTATATTCACACAGCAATTACCAGAAAAATGCTGACCATTCGACACGAACATTCAGACCATCAGGTTCCGTAGTGTTGAAAAAGAAAATCCATTTCTGTTCTGCTTGCCGTAACCTGCGACTCATGTACTCTCTCCTTTGAGAGGGTTTTAGATGCTCAAAAATTGTGCACCTTAGTTCATCGAACCCATGTCCTTCTCTCTCATAATGTGTTACCAATGGAGCTTCTCGCTTCAACAGCTTCAGACAAGAACGGTGTTCCATTAATCTTGTTTAGGTGATTTTCTGTATTTAGATGAACTTTCCCTCTGCCATCAAGTTTATTCTGGGGGTGACTTTCTGAATTCCATTGTTTCCTTTTGTCACTCCCGCCTTCTAGTTTAAATGTCTAGAAACATACTGTCTGAATTTCTCCCCAAGGATCCTTTTCCCCATCACTGAAAGATATAGCCCATCATTACAGTACAGCCTGTTAATGTTCCATGTATTACCCCATGCCCCTATGTGACTAAAACCTTCTTTATACCAAGACTCAAGCCACTTATTGAACTCCACTGTTTTGCATAGTCTTTCTTCTCCCTTCCCCCACGTGGGAGTTACTTCAGAAAAAGCCACATTCCGAACCAAAGATTTCAGTCCTTCCCCAAGCTTCTGGAACACTCTCTGTGCTGTAAATTTGTTATTGTTGGCCAGGTCATTTGTCCCCAGGTGAATTACATCAATATTCAAAGCCTCACTCTTCTCTGATCACTTTCAGAATTTGATCGGTACATCTGGTAGCTGAAGATCCTGGAAGGCATTTCACTAGGTTGGAACCCTTGAACTGTGTTCCTAAGTTAATGCCTCTGATAATGGAGTCTCCGAGCAGTAAGTTTTCTGCTTTTCACCAATCTGTCATTTTTGGGGGGATGATTCTTGGGTTGTACTACTTTCATAGCCTCTGGTTCCACCACAGTACTTCTTTTTTCAGCATCTTAATGATGCAGTGCAGCAAAACAATTCGACAGGGGCAAAGGTTGGGAAGGTGAGAGCTTCTGTGTCACAGATCTTAGATGCCCAGTCTCATAAGGTCCTCTTGCAATTTTTCACAATTCTTTTGTTTTTTTTAAACAACTTTGAATAACTTTGTATCATCAGCAAATTTAATGGCCTCACTAGTAATTCCCATATCTAGGTCATTTAAAAATATGTTAAAAAGCAGCAGTCCCAACACAGATCCCTGGGGAACCCCACTATCTACCCTTTTCCATTGAGAATATTGACCATTTAACCCTACTCTCTATTTTCTATCTTTTAACCAGTTTTTAATCTTCAATAGGACATTACCACTTATCCCATGATTTTCTAATTTCCTCTGGAGTCTTTCATAAGGTACTTTGTCAAATGCCTTTTGAACATTCTGATACACAATATAGACTGGCTCACTTTTATCCACATGCTTATTCACCCCTTCAAAGAAATGTAGTAGTTTGATTAGGCAAGATTTCCCTTGACTAAATCCATGTTGGCTTTGCCTCTTTAATCCATGCTTGTGTGTATGCTCTGTAATTTTGTTCTTTATAATAGTCTCTACGATTTTGCCCGGATCTAATGTCAGGTTCACTGGGCTATAATTTCCCAGTTCATCTCTGGAACCCTTTTTAAAAAATTGGCGTTACATTGGAAACCCCCAATCTTCTAGTACCATTCTAGATTATAAAGTTTACTGGGTTTTAATTATGTATGTAGTTTTGTAATCTGCTTTAGACAAAGGTAGACTGTAAGTAATAAATCTAATCTAATTTAGCTCCTGTTGATAGGTAGGGTTTAAGTTGATATGGCCTTATGAAATCTTAAACATACTAGTAAAAAAGGCCCGTTTCTGACACAAATGAAACAGGCGCTAGCAAGGTTTTTCTCGGAGTGTGTATGTTTGAGTGTGTGAGAGTGACTGTGTGTGAGAGTGACTGTGCGAGTGTGTGACAGAGTGAGACTGGGTGCGAGTGTGTCTGTGACAGTGTGTGTGTGAGCATGAGTGTGTGCCAGGGCCCCCCCCCTCCTAGTTTCAGGGTCCCCCCTCCCTCCCGCACTCTGAGTTCCAGGGTCATCCCCCACTCCCTCCGAGTTCCAGGGTCGTCCCCTCCCTGCCTCCCTCCAGGGTCCCCTCCCTCCCCTGCATTATGCTCTCTCCCCTGCATTCATCCATATGCAGGCAACGTCCTCTGTGCCCTGCCCCCTCCATTCATCCATGTGCAGCATCTCTCCCCTGCCCCCTCCACCTCCCTCCGAATTCCAGGCCCCCTCCCTCCCTCCCTCCGAGTTCCAGTGTCCCCCTCCCTCCCTCCCATTTTCAGGGTCTCCCCTCCCTCTGTCCCTCCCAGTTCCAGGGTCCCATGGAACTGGGAGGGAGGGGGGACGAAGAACGCTGGAGGAGTGACGTCAGCAGGTGGTTACAATTCCAGTGACACACATTGGAATGTTGGAGGAGAAAGTTGGAGGAGTGATGTCAGCAGGTCGTTACGATCCCAGTGAGACATTGGAATGTTGGAGGAGCACATTATTATATTAGATAATATATTCAACGTTATTTAACTGGGCAGAAATGGCTCACCTGTTTGAGGCTCACCACTAATTTTCAGTGGCAATTAACTGGTTAGTATCAAAATCAAAACCAGCTATTTAGGGGAGAGAGTGAACACTTGGCTGGTTAAGAGCCAATATTCAGAACTTAACTGGCCAGGTTAACCACATAAATAGGATTGCATAAAAGTGAGGCCTATCTTTATGCGGTGACCCATAACCGGTTAAGTGTTCTGCAAACCCGGAAATTCAACGTCGGTGCCTGGACATGGTCTGGCATGGAAGTTCCAGGTTTTAACCCCAACGGCAGTCAGCAAAACGCTGAGCGCTATAGGCTGAATTTTGAGCCCTTAAGATTTTAACATTTAAATTTTATTCTGTGTTGTTACCTGCCTCGAACTCTAGTTGGTAAAGTGGGTTATACACATCAGATATTGTTATTTAGTTGTGGCCATTTACACCATGTTTTACTTGGCGTAGATCCCCAACACCTAAATTAGGAACAGAGCAAGTGTATTCTATAACAGCGTGCATAGATTTTAGAAACGCCCCCACCCCGCCCCTTTTCAACTATGTGACTTAGAATTTATGCATACCACTTTACAGAATATGCTTTGCGAGTTCTGTATGTAAATCTTAATGCCAATTAGTCTAATTGGTTAACATCCAATTGACAGTGCTGATTAGCTAGTTAACTAATTAAGTTACACACATTGTTTTAGAATACACTTCGATTTCCACATGGAAATTAAGGCATGATATATAGAATTCAGCAGTTAATGTAAGGTAGTGATTCCAGCTGTACATTATGCCAATTAGCTGACCCCCCCCCCCCCCCGTCCCCCCTTTTTCTTTTTTTTAATTATCCAGAGAAGAGCAACCATGGTGGTTATCTCTTCTCACACACTCCCCGCCTAGTTGGCCGCGGTGGAGGTGTTGGGTTACTACTCTCGCCCTCCTGTAGTTTCCAACCCCTCCTCCTACCGCACTCACTGCTTCTCATCCTTTGAGGCCCACTCCATCCGGCTATTCTACCCGCTGCCACTCAGAGTGGCAGTCATCTACCGCCCCCCTGATAAATCCTTCTCTTCCTTCCTCACCGACTTCGACGCTTGGCTCTCTGTTTTCCTTGAACCTTCATCTCTGTCCCTCATTTTCGGAGACTTTAACATTCATGCTGATGACCCTTCTGACCCTCACGCTTCTAAGTTCCTCTCCCTAACATCCTCCTTCAACCTCCAGCTGTGCTCTACCACCCCTACTCACTGTGACGGCCATTGTCTTGGCCTCGTCTTCTCCTCCTCTGGCTCACCCTCCAATTTCCAAGCTTCAGCTCTTCCTCTCTCCGACCACCACCTGATCACATTCACACTTCTTCACCCCCCCCTCGGCCCCGCCCAACTTTAACCACCACCTCCAGGAATCTTCAGGCCATTGACCCCCCCACCTTATCCTCTAGCATCTCTAATCTCCTCCCATCCATCATGTTCTCCGAGACTGTCGACAAAGCGGTCTCTGCTTACAATGCTGCTCTCTCCTCTGCTCTGGACACCCTCGCACCTTCCACCTTCCGTCCCACAAAGCGTACTATTCCTCAGCCTTGGCTGACCCCTTGCATCCACTACCTTCGTTCCTGCACCCGATCTGCTGAACGTCTCTGGAGGAAATCCCGCACCCACTCAGATTTCCTTCACTACAAATTCATGCTATCCTCCCTCCACTCCTCCCTATTCCTTGCAAAACAGGACTATTACACCCAATTGACCAACTCTCTCAGCTCCAATCCTCGTCGTCTCTTCGCCACCCTTAACTCTCTCCTCAGGGTGCCCCCCGCTCCCACTCTCCTCAATCACTTGCTGATTACTTCCACGACAAGGTGCAAAAGATCAACCTTGAGTTCACTAACAAGCCATCACCTCCTCTTCACCCACTAACCCTCTCACTCAACCAACCAACCCAGGCCTCCTTCTCCTCCTTTCCTGAGATCACCGAGGATGAAACCTCCCGCCTTCTTTCCTCCTCGAAATGCACCACCTATTCCTCTGATCCCATCCCCAGCAACCTACTTAGCACCATCGCCCATACTGTCAACCCCTCCATCTGTCGCCTTAACCTCTCTCTCTCCACCGCAACTGTCCCTGATACCTTCAAGCACGCTGTAGTCACACCTCTCCTCAAAAAACCTTCACTTGACCCTACCTGCCCCTCCAACTACCGCCCCATCTCTCTCTTACCCTTCCTCTCCAAAATACTTGAGCGTGCCATTCACAGCTGCTGCCTCGATTTTCTCTCCTCTCATGCCATCCTCGATCCACTCCAACCCAGCTTTCACCCTCTCCACTCGACAGAAACAGCACTCTCCAAAGTCTGCAATGACCTGCTCCTGGCCAAATCCAGAGGCCACTACTCCATCCTCATCCTCCTCGATCTTTCTGCCGCTTTTGACACTGTCAACCACGATTTACTTCTTGCCACTCTGGCCTCATTTGGGTTCCAGGGCTCTGTCCTCTCCTGGTTCTCCTCCTATCTCTCCCACCGCACCTTCAGGGTATACTCTCATGGATCCTCCTCCACTCCCATCCCGCTATCTGTTGGAGTTCCCCAGGGATCTGTCCTTGGACCCCTTCTCTTCTCTAGGCTCACTAATCTCATCTCAAGGTTTCCAGTATCATCTTTATGCTGATGACACCCAGCTCTATCTCTCCACACCAGACATCACAGCAGAGACCCAGGCCAAGGTATCGGCCTGCCTATCCGACATTGCTGCCTAGATGTCCAACCGCCACCTGAAGCTGAACATGTCCAAGACCGAGCTCCTCGTCTTTCCACCTAAACCCACTTCTCCTCTTCCTCCACTCTCTCAGTTGATGGCACCCTCATCCTCCCCGTCTCTTCTGCCCGCAACCTCGGAGTCATCTTCGACTCCTCCCTCTCCTTCTCTGCGCATATCCAACAGACTGCCAAAACCTGTCACTTCTTCCTCTTCAACATCAACAAAATTCACCCTTTCCTCACTGAGCACACCACCCGAACCCTCATCCACGCCCTCATTAGCTCTCGCCTCGACTACTGCAACCTACTCCTCACTGGCCTCCCACTCAGCCATCTATCCCCCCTTCAACCCGTTCAGAACTCTGCCGCACGTCTTATATTCCGCCAAAACCGTTATTCTCATATCACCCCTCTCCTCAGTTCATTCCACTGGCTTCCGATCAGATACCGCATACAATTCAAGCTTCTCCTCCTTACTTACAAATGCACTCACTCTGCTGCTCCTCATTACCTCTCTACCCTCATCTCCCCCTAAGTTCCTGCCCGTAACCTCCGCTCACATGACAAATCCCTCCTCTCAGTACCCTTCTCCACCACTGCCAACTCCAGGCTCCGCCCATTTTACCTTGCCTCACCCTATGCCTGGAACAATCTTCCTGAACCCCTACGCCAAGCCCCCTCCCTATCCATCTTCAAATCCTTGCTTAAAACTCACCTCTTCAATGCTGCTTTTGGAACCTAACCTTTGAACATATAGACTGCCCCAATCTGCCTGACCTATCAGATTGACTGTACACTTGTCTCCTACATTGTAAGCTCTTTGAGCAGGGACTGTCCTTCCATGTTAAATTGTACAGCGCTGAGTAACCCTAGTAGCACTTTAGAAATGTTAAGTAGTAGTAGTAGTAGTAGCAAGCTGCTCTGATGGGCTCAGTAAGATCACATTTGTTTGAAGGGTGTCTTCAGAAAGGCACATTCTAGTCACACACCCAGCCAGATTGTGGAATGAAAAAGTTACAAACCTTTGCGTTACAGAAATAGCAGCACACACTCTTTATTTATTAATACTTCATTTATTTCTGGACAGGTAACTTGTTTGAGCCGGGAGAACTCTAAAGACTCTTACCCCTTCTTTGGATGGAAGCAGACACGAGGAGAGAGAGGGAGGGTGAGAGAGTCCTGTTTTTCACCAGCATTTGGGTTGCCCTTGAGGAAAAGCTATGCTAAACTCAGGCCCTTCTCACTATCCCCCCCTGCCACCCCCAGAACTCCCAAAATCCATATTAACCAAACTAACACCCCACAGAGGTTTTATTGTGTGTTCTTAAACAAAAAAAAATTAAAAAGCCACTAATGATATGCAGCGTCCCAAACCCCAGGCCTTTGCACCAGACATCCCCAGGATTCTATAAAGGCGGGTGGGCAGGGAAGATGTGCGTGGAAGTCAATTAGTTAACGAGCCATTATGAATTACTGGCGTAAAGTGACACTAATTTAGCAATAAATGCGCATCTGCCTACACGCTATAACGCTGTGCACTCAATGTGTAATGTGTAATCCAAAAGGGGGTGCAGCCATGGGAGGGGCATGGATGGGTCAGAGATGTTCCAAAACTTTAGGAGCAGTTTAATAGAATTTGTGGTTTGCGCATCCAACTTAGACACCAGGTTTCAGCAGGTCTAAGCCCTTGCATCCAAAATTAGGCACAGGAATACGTGTTAAGGACTAGATTCTATGGATCACGCTTTAAAAAAAAAAAAAATCAGTGCCGAAACAAAATACGCCTAGGCATATTCTATAAAGTATGCCTAAATTTAGAAAAAGCCTAAATTTCCACAAGGTTTATAGAATATACTGAATGCCCATCCGTGCGACTAAATTTAGTCAAAGGCAGTTATGCCAAGTAAAATGCAGATGCCTAAATTAGGCGCAAATTAGGTGTATTCTACAACAATGCGTATAGATTTTAGAAATGCCCGCAACCCATCCATTCCACACCCCCTTTTCAGCTATGCACCTCAGAATTTATGCACATCACATTAGAGAATACGTTTAGACAGTTCTGCACGTAAACTCTAATTAATGCCAATTAGTGTCAATAATTGATTAAGTGGCAATTATCGGCGCCGATTGGCTTGTTAACTAAGTTGCAAGTGCAAATCCAGAATACAACTGCATTTGCGCGTGTAACTTAAGTCACGCTATATAGAATCTGGGGGAAAACATCATTCTGTAAAGGGCCTTTTCTAGAGAACTAGTTTAGCGCCTCAACTTCAGCCCCATGTGTCAGTGACGGGTGTATAAGCTGCTTCTCCTGCCTCCCTCCTCTGCGAAAAGTATACTAGTTCATGCCTGCTCAAAGCCAGTTATGACGGCACATCTACTAGGGCCCAACAGCACATACAGGATGTTCCAGTTACTGCAGAAAGGTGGTTTGCGACGGTAATGTCACAAGTGTTAAGATGCCTTTCACGCACGTGATGTCATTCGTGCTTGTCTCTCTTCCTGGAGATGCTTTGTGAGTTCAAAAGCAGCAGGGCAGCAGCTTAGAAAGGTTCAGAAGATGTTTTATTCAAATTCAACAATATAAAAGGTGATTCCAGGTGAAAAAAATATCCAGACTTCTCCAAAAAGATATCACTTAGCCCTAGCGTCTGCATCGGGGGCAAATTATATATTTATTGTGCGCACATTGCCAGGAGCTGAAAAAGGTTTTTTTTTTCCCCAGTAACACTACAGTATTTCACAGGGCTCTGAACGGTGGATCGATTGTCTGAATCACAATTATATGATTTGCCCCTGATGCAGGCGCCAGGGTCTGGATGTTTCACACCTGGCACCACCTTTTATACTGAAGAATTTGAATAAAGCATCTTTTGAGCTTTTTTAAGCTGCTGCCCTGCTGCTTTTTATCTGCACATATTTGCGACTGGTGATGGTCTCGCCTTTTGTTGTGGATGCTTTGTAAAGGTTGGTTACTGGGACTCATTTACTCTTCCCTTCCATTCAGTGGCTATGGAGAAAAAAAGTTTAGTAAATGGTGCTGCTTGGCCATTTGGGATCTTTCAAAACCATGGCCAACAGAATAGTGATGGCAGTGGCAACCTCCCCCCCCCCTTCCCTACATAGGCTCAATTACTCATTCAGTGCAGGTTAGGAACTGGAAATGGAACAGGGGATTTTTAAGGTACGGGACTGGATGGGCTCAAGTAAAGCATCACTTTCTTCAGACTCATTTTAGACCAGTGTTTCTCCAGTCAGCACTGAAGAACCCCCCCCCCCCAAAAAAAAAAAACCAAAAAAAAAAAAACAATCTGGTTTTCTGAATATTCACAACAAATACAAATAAGATATATCTGCATGAAAATCTCATGCATATTCCATATTCAGGGCTGGCTTGGAGAAGATTAATTGAAACGTTGCACTCGTCTTTCCCTCATTCCTCCATTAACAGTTCAGTTACTGCATCCTCCTATGTTTCTATTGCAGGCCTCACTTAGATCTGCCTGCCATGGCTGCTATCTTCCACTTTGCACAGTGAGAATAATGTCTCCCCCCCCCCTGCAATGTGGGGTGGAAGCAGAGAGAAGATAGTTCACATCTTGATGATTTAAGAAGGGATCATGTGTTTCATTTCAGTTTTACTTCTGGTGATTATAACAACTGTTCAAAGTTAGTCAAGTGGCTAGCAGCAGAATTGTGCAGCAGTGTACAGGACAGATAAAGCAGTCCAGGAAAATACATACAGAGCCCCTCTGACTCAAGTGCATTGAGCAGTTAACACAGCACTTTAACTCTGTTAACAGCTGATGTAGAATGGGGCAGGGTATGGGCGGGGACTAGGCCTTACACTTCCTGTACAGTACTACATATTCTAGGTTGCCGAACTTTAGGTGTGCAGACCAGATAAGCGCGTAAATTAGTTAAAGCCAATAAAGATCAATTATTGGCGTTAACAGGCACAGATTTGGACTTACGAGTGCATCTCTTATGCGCTACTCTGTAACGCCACATGCTCAAAGTGTCTCGTGCGTAACCCAAAAGGAGGAGCACGGGGGGGGGGGGGGGGGGGGGGGGGGGGCGAGGATCATTCCAAAAACATTTAGGCTTAGTATTACAGAATACAGGGGCTGTGCGCCTGAACTTACACCAGGTTTCTGCAGACGGAAGCCCCGGCGCACCCCAAGCTGGGTGTGGGAACTGACGCTAAGCTTGGTTCTATAAAGCGCCCTTTACAGAATATGAGTTTAGCGCGGATCTTTCTGATGCCGGTTAATGAATGCGGCTCTGTTAATTAAAGAAGAACAGAGTGGTTACCACCAGCTCAGAAAAAGGCAATAACTGCATTCAGTTAACATGTGATACGTCTCCTCATTAGCTGTACGGGAAAATGCTGAGCAGATCTCCAACACTTAACAGAGGCTATGCACTTACTGTGTGTTAATTCTGGCCAATAATGCATGGGAAATGCAAAATTTTAATACAGAAAGGGGGGAGGGGGTGCCAGTGTTCAGGCCCTCAACTCACCACTAAGACTGATAGCAGTTCAGCCACAGTGACAGGAAATCTAAATCTAAAAGAGAACTAAATATCTAAACTGAGATTCAAGATGGTCACCTTAAAGTGACAAGATCTCTAAGCTTGTGTCTGGCCCAATCCCTCCAGTCCCCTAGAGGAGGCAGGTTCTGTTTCACTGGGTTTTCCCTAGTCCAAGCGATAACAGGAACTCTAATCCTGTGTTCCAATCCCGTCCCCAGTACCCTAGATCAGTGGTTTTCAACCCAGTCCTCAGGGATCTCAAGGCCAGTTGGGTTTTCAGGATATGCACAATGAATACGCATAAGAGAGATTTGCATGCACTGCTGTCCTGGTATGCAAATCTCTCTCATGTATATTCATTGCGCATATCCTGAAACCCCGGCAGGCCAGGTGGTCCCTGAGAACTGGGTTGAAAACCACTGTCTTAGACTGTCTTTTTGCACCCATCTGCTCAGTCTTCCAATGCTCAGTGCCTTAGAGGTAAACAAGCTCTGCCTCATCTGAGCCCATCCAATCTTATCTCTCTGACCTAGAGACAGAAGCAGAGGAAAGGTGAAAAGGGAAGCTGCTGCCATCACAAAACAAGGGATGAGTCAAGATAAAAAATGAAAAACAGTGGAAGTTAAAACTTTCAGCAAATTCATTCATGAAGACACAAGGAGGGATGAAACATTACAAATCTCCCCTTCCTGCACTAACATCCATCCTTTATCAGGGAATGCACTTGAATGCCATACACAAATGAGAAGTCCACCTCTCGGAGGTAGGAGACATTTTGACTTGGAATGGAGAATGATCAACGTCCTTAAGTGGCACTAGCTCCAGGAGGGGTCATACCCTGTCCAGTTCCGAGGGGGTGCTAGGTATACACGGCGGCTGCGGAAGAGGAAAGTGACCACACCACGGTAGCCGGCTCGGGGCACACCTGCCTTGAGGTCGTCCATGGCGCCCAGCGCCTTAGCAAAAGCCTTGAAGGCCTCACGGGTAGAGTACTGCACTCGGACAGCCCCCAGTGCCCGTCGTTGGTTACCCTGCAGTTCTTCAACCCGCAACTCAGGAGCACCATAGACCTCCTCCAGGAAGGTCCTTTCAAAGCTCTCCTTAATGAGGTAGGTCAGGTTCAGCTCAGTGAAAGGCACAAAGCGGTCATTGAGTTTGATAAACTTCAGGTGCTGGTCAAAGAACTGCCCATGGCTGACACCCTTACGGCCAAAGGTCATAGTTCGGGAAATCTCTGGACGGATACATGCTCGCTCCTTGCGCTGATCCGGATGGCGCATCCAGTCATCCCAGAATGCCTTGGGCCACTTGGGCTCCAACTCATCCCAGAGTTCAGCCAAGAGCAACCACCCAAGTCCTGGGAAGAAGTCTGTGCGGTACAAGGTTTCAGGATGTTTGCTGTCTACCATTTGCTCCTTGCCATTGTCATTCCAGGCTGATACACACCACAGTGTCTTGTCCTCCATAAGCAATGGAAATGTGGCCTGAAAGTACTCAAAGAAGTCCGGCGCCACTTCCAAGTCATCTTCCACCACAATGGCTGCCCGGTATTTGAGGACACGGAAGACCTGACCCAGTGCCCAATGGTAATGCCGGGATATCTTGTAGTAGCCCTGAAACTTCCGGTGGTCAGGGGGCACAGGGATCTCATTTAGATTGGGCTGCTTGATGTGAACGACTTCACTGCCATAGGAGGCAATGACCTGTGCTGTTTCCTGGTGACCACAGTCCTGACTGACTACAATTGGGAAGCGCTCCTTGGAGGGCCGGTACTGGATGAGCTTGTCCAGGCAGCGACGCACTGTGCTACGATCACAAGCAATCACCAGTACTGGGATCAGTGGCTCTGCTGGGCTGGGCTCCCCCCTTTCTCTGGAGGGTGGGTTGAGGGAAGGTGGAGGAGGAGGGAGCGTAACTTGTTTCTTCCGCTGACGGCTCCAGACTGCACTGTACTCCCGGATCTGTTGCAGGAGAGCCTTCTGGTGCTCCAGCTCATCTTCTGCGTCCTGAGCCAGCTTCATCACCTCATAGGTTAGGTTACTGGTCATGTCTGGAGTTGGCCGAGTCCAGAGGAAGAGGAGGATGAGGGCATTCCAGGCCACAAAGAGCACCACGCCCCAGAGGACAACGTTGCTCTTCCTCAACATCCTTTGGGGGGCCTGTCCGTCTGTCTCTCACGCACACCCTCAGCTAGGAGTTGGGGAGGCGACTTCACTCCATAGCCATCAGCCTAGGGATAAAAATAAATTAGTTGTAAAATAGAGACAAAGGAGAGAACAAGATTTCTTCGACAGACAGGATGCCCACAACAGAAACAGACAATAACAACAGATAAACTTCAGAATCTACTCTTTGGGATACTGTAAGGTACTTGTGACCTGGATTGGCCACTGTGGGACTTGATGGACCTTTTTCCTGACTCAGTATGTGAGTTCTTATGTTGTTCTCTGTTGCACTACTGCAGATCTCAAATTTCCTCAACTTTCCTACCACCAAGAACCCTTTGCACCTATACCAGGATTCACCCCTCACTCTCCAAACAGTTCCTTTGATAATTCCATGCACCATAGACCCCTTCTATGAAGAAATATGTCCTCAAAGTACTTGAGTCTATTTCTGTGGCCTCAGACTGTGACCATCTTTTTAATGGACCCCAGTTTCCTCCTGCTCATTTGGGCTACCACATCAACTGAAACATAGGCTTTGTTCCAGCAGCATAAATCTTTATTTACAGCTACTCAGGGATTCAGGAGTGGAGACTAGCCTAATGGTTAGAGTAAGAGGGCTGAGAACCAGGGAATTAAGGGTTCAGATTTCACTCTGGCTCCTTGTCATCACTGGGCTATCACCTCACCCTCCACTGCCTCAAGAAGAGACAGACTATAAGCCCCCTGAGGACAGAGAAATACCAATTTGAAGTTTAATGTAACTTGTCTTGAACTACTACTGAAAAAGCATGAGCTAAATCCTAAATCCTGTTTCCTGACCCTCCCCAACTTTAGTCCATTCACGGCAATGACCATCCTCAGACAAGGGTCATGCAAAACTCTAAGCATATTCTAAATACCACATGTAAATCTATGCGCAGTATTTAGAATACGCTTAGGCGTAGTTCATGCAATTAAATCTATGTGCGTCTATTTACGCCAATGAAAAGCTGGTGTAAATCCCTGCGCGTACATTTACGTGCACTGGCCCATATTTTATAACAACGCACATAGATTTTGGAGTGCTCACAAAACATTAATTTCCAAGCCCTAAAGCACACTCCTTTTTGCCTGCATGCACTAAAATTTAGGGGCATTACATTACAGAATACACTTAGCAATGTACGTGCGTAAATTCTAATTTTTGCCAGTGTTTGTTATTGCTTGTTAAGAGCTGTTAACAACGCTTAAAACCATGTTAAAACAATTAATCTACAAACATATTGTAGAATACGCCTAGATTTACATGCATAACCGCGCGCACTTCTAGGCGTGCTATATAGAATCCAGGGGTGAATGTGGAATATTTGTGATTTTTGTGACTGGTAGAGGTCTCTATGTAAGAACAATCCTTTTAAACTATCACTGTGTGAATGTTTCAGCAATCTGCTCATTTTTCAAATTAAACATACATGGAGGGGCATAATCAAACGGGGCCGCCCATTGATAAGACGGCCATCTCCAATGATGGCCCCGTTAAGCGGTGTACCCGACTGTATTATCGAAACAAGATGGCTGGCCATCTTTCGTTTTGATAATATGGTGGGGCCGGCCAAATCTCAACATTTGGGCCGCCCTTAGAGATCGCCAGTGTTAGAGATGGCTGCCATTGGTTTTTGCTGATAATGGAAACTAATGGCGGCCATCTCAAACCCGGCCAAATCCAAGCCATTTGATCATGGCAGAAGCCAGCATTTGTAGTGCACTGGTCCTCCTCACATGCCAGGACACCAACCAGGCACCCTAGGGGGCATTGCAGTGGACTTCACAAATTAATCCCAGGTGCACAGCTCCCTTACCTTGTGTGCTGAGCCCCCCAAAACGCACTACCCACAACTGTACAACACTACCATAGCCCTTAAAGGGTAACGGGGGGGGGGGGGGGCACCTAGATGTGGGTACAGTGGGTTTCGGGTGGGTTTTGGAGGGCTCCCATTTACCACCACAAGTGTAACAGGTGGGGGTGGGGGATGGGCCTGAGTCCGTCTGCCTGAAGTGCACTGCAGTACCCACTAAAAACTGCTCCAGGGACCTGCATAGTGCTGTGACGGAGCTGGGTATGACATTTGAGGCTGGCATAGAGGCTGGCAAAAAAATGTTTTTTACTTTTTTTGGGGGGTGGGAGGGGGTTGGTGACCACTGGAGGAGTAAGGGGAGGTCATCCCCGATTCCCTCCGGTGGTCATCTGGTCACTTCGGGCACCTCTTTGAGGATTGGTCGTGAACAAAAAGGGACCAAGTAAAGTCGGTCAAATGCTCGTCAGGGACAACCTTCTTTTTTCCATTATCGGCCGAGGCTGGCCATCTCTTAACCATGCCCCCGTCCCGCCCCCTTGAACTTTGGCCGGCCCTGTGACGGAAAGCAGTTGAAGCCGGCCAAAATCGACTTTCGATTATACTGTTGGCTGGCCTTAGGAGAAGGCCGGCCATCTCCCGATTTGTGTCAGAAGATCGCCGCCCTTCTCCTTCGAAAATATTGTGGATTAAAAACTGGTTGAAGGATAGGAAACAGAGAGTGGGGTTAAATGGGCAGTATTCACAATGGAGAAGGGTAGTTAGTGGGGTTCCTCAGGGGTCTGTGCTAGGACCGCTGCTTTTTAATATATTTATAAATGATTTAGAGCTGGGAGTAACTAGCGAGGTAATTAAATTTGCTGATGACAAAGTTATTCAAAGTCGTTAACTTGCAACAGGATTGTGAAAAATTTACAAGAGGACCTTACGAGACTGGGAGACTGGGCGGCTAAATGGCAGATGACGTTTAATGTGAGCAAGTGCAAGGTGATGCATGTGGGAAAAAAGAACCCGAATTATAGCTACGTCATGCAAGGTTCCACGTTAGGAGTTATGGACCAAGAAAGGGATCTGGGTGTCGTCGTCGTCGATAACACACTGAAACCTTCTGCTCAGTGTGCTACTGCGGCTAGGAAAGCGAATAGAATGTTGGGTATTATTAGGAAAGGTATGGAAAACAGGTGTGAGGATGTTATAATGCCGTTGTATCGCTCCATGGTGCGACCGCACCTTGAGTATTGTGTTCAATTCTGGTCGCCGCATCTCAAGAAAGATATAGTAGAATTGGAAAAGGTGCAGCGAAGGGCGACTAAAATAATAGCGGGGATGGGACGACTTCCCTATGAAGAAAGACTAAGGAGGCTAGGGCTATTCAGCTTGGAGAAGACACGGCTGAGGGGAGACATGATAAAGGTATATAAAATAATGAGTGGAGTGGAACAGGTGGATGTGAAGCATCTGTTCACGCTTTCCAAAAATACTAGGACTAGGGGGCATGCGATTAAACTACTACTACTACTATTTAGCACTTCTATAGCGCTACAAGGCATACGCTACAGTGTAGTAAATTTAAAACAAATCGGAGAAAATTTTTCTTCACCCAACGTGTAATTAAACTCTGGAATTCATTGCCGGAAAATGTGGTGAAGGCGGTTAGCTTAGCAGAGTTTAAAAGGGGGTTGGACGGTTTCCTAAAGGACAAGTCCATAAACCGCTACTAAACGGACTTGGAAAAATCCAAAGTCCCAGGAATAACATGTATAGAATGTTTGTACGTTTGGGAAGCTTGCCAGGTGCCCTTGGCCTGGATTGGCCGCTGTCGTGGACAAGATGCTGGGCTCGATGGACCCTTGGTCTTTTCCCAGTATGGCATTACTTATGTACTTAGGATGGTGTCATGAAAAAATGGGACCCCCAACATTTTTCCACACAATACAAAAACAAATGTAGTAGTATTATTAAAAAAACTAGCAAAAAAGGCCCGTTTCTGACAAATGAAACGGGCGCTAGCAAGGTTTTCCTCGGAGTTTGTACGTTTGACAGAGTGTGTGTGAGAGTGATTGTGTGAGAGAGAGAGTGGATGTGCGTGTGTGTGTGTGACAGAGAAAGTGAGACTGGGTGCGAGTGTGTCTGTGAGAGTGTGCGCGCCATGGGCCCCCTTCCTCCCAGTTCCAGGGTCGTCCCCTCCCTCCCTCCAGGGTCGTCCAACCCCTCCCTCCAAGCTCCAGAGTCATCCCCTCCCTTCCTCCGAGCTCCAGGGTCATCCCCCCCTCCCTCCCTCCGAGCTCCAGGGTTGTCCTCCCCCTCCCTCCGCGCACCAGGGTCATCCCCTCCCTCCCTCTGAGTGCCAGGGTCGTCCCCCTCCCTCCCTCCCTCCGAGTTCCAGGGGACCGAGTTTCAGGTTTCCCCCTCCCTCCAAGTTTCGGATTCCCCCCACCCTCCCTCCCTCCGAGTTTCGGGTTCCCCCCGCTCTCCCTCCGAGTTTCAGGGTCTGCCCTCCCTCCCAGTTCCAGGATCATCGTCGTCCCTCCCTTCCAGTTCCAGTACCCCTCCCTCCGAATTTTAGAAGTCATCTTCACTTACCAAGTTGGGGTTACGGCGGCCGTCAGCAGCGGTAAAAGATGTGTGGGCTTGGCCCTTCTCTCTCTCTCAGTCTGGTCCCGCCCTCATTTCCTGTTTCCGCAAGGGTGGGACCAGAGCTGAGAGAGAGAGAAGGGCTGAGCATGCACGCCTTTTACCGCTGCTGCCGTCCACCGTAAACCCGATTTGGTAAGTGAAGATGACTTTTAAAATTCGGAGGGAGGGGGCCTGGAACTGGAAGGGATGGAGGGGGAAGGGAGGGACGACACCCTCATGCGTGTGACGTTGCGTTCCTTTGCCTGGCAACTCTTCAGCGTTCCCTTCCAGTGATTGGTCACTGCTGGTTGTGACGAACCAGGAAGCACGCAAACTTCAGGACAGGAGATGGATACAGGAGGCAGCATGAACCCTTCAAACCCTTCACAGCCACGGAGTCAGCTTCACAACATTGGAGGTGCTTTTTATTACAGTAGATTATTCCTATTATTGACAGCTGTTACTGCAAGATGCTGTAAAAACTGGACGATCCCAGATTTCAAAATGATGCCATTCAGGAAGTGACCATTAAGATCCATTTTTGCAAAATGGCATTTAGCAAAGAAGATAGTTGTGATTAAATTTTTTTTTTTTAATTTCCATGAAGTCTTTATTGATTATTAGTACACAGAATCTGAAACATATTACAACATGAGTATAGTATTACATGTCAATTGTGCAGAACATAGGTCTCCAGAAGCATAGCACGTAAATAATACAAAGAGTAGTAAAAGTCTCATGCTATACCAAAAGAAAACTTCTTACTGTGGTAAAATACCTAGAGAATTATTCAGAATAACCAGTTCAGAACTTCAACTTTTTTAATAAATTTTTGTATATGAAATCCCACTTCCATATCACTCTTGTCACTCGGAACCCCAACCCACCCCACCCCTCCCTCCCCCCTCCCACCCTTCGGGCACCACCATAACATAGGTCATCAGACAAATTACACGTGAAGGAGAAAGGAATCCCAGGTCAAGTGCCATCTACCCAGTTGATTGTGCCGTTCCGCTAGGAGTCTCTCCATCTCGCAGATATGCCTCAATTTTTGAATCCACCTAGTAATCGGTGGAGCTGTGGGCTGCTTCCAATGAGCAGCAATTGTAACTCTCGCTGCACTTATGGCCTGTCTCAAGAAAATTTGCTGGGTGTGGGAGAGACCTGCAGCTAGAGCAGAAAATAGGAAAAGAGTCGGGCTCCAAGGTATTAGGCTCCCCGTCCACCTCTGCAACCTGCTACGAACCGCTCTCCAGTAGGCCTTAACCTTCCTGCATGTCCACCAAATGTGTCCCGCTGTGCCCTGCACCCCACATCCCCTCCAGCACAGCCCCGTCAATGCGGGATAAATACGCTGAAGACGTTTGGGCGTCAGGTACCAACGGTACAATACCTTTACCGCATTCTCCTTAAAGGGCACATGAGACGACACTCCCATCACAGCCCGCTCTAATTTTTCCCACCCTGCCTCCCCCAACTCCATGCCCAGCTCCCTCTGCCAACTCTTCCTGTGAAGTATATATGTCGGGGATTGCCTGTTGATAATGTGGTAGAGGCGCGATACCAACCCACTTGTCTTAGGTGGGCCTTCACAGATGGTTTCTAGTGCTGTTTGTTCCCTGGCCACTACCTCCCGAACTGCCCTTGTCTTAAGAAAAGAGGCTAATTGAAGATAGGCGTATTGGTCTGACCCCACTATCGGGAACTTCTCACGGGCCTCAGTGTACGACAGTGATTTCTCCCCATCAAACAGTTGACCCCACATTCGTAAGCCTCCAGTGTACCATCTTGTGAACACTCCTTTTATCATTCCGGGGTAAAACAATGGGTTGTGAGCTATGGGAGACAGACGAGATAGTGTAGTACGTCGATGGGGAAACAGACTGTCCCAATTTAAGAGAGTGACATATATAGAAGGACAGAGTCCTGCCTCCAAAGATCTATGCGAGCCTGGGATCCACATAAGGGCCTCCAGCGGCCTCTCACCCAAGGTGTATTGTTCAAGCTGCACCCATTGCCGATCCGGATAGTCCTGAAACCATTCCACTGCCGCGCGTGCCTGAACCGCTCTATAGTACCAAGCCAGGTTGGGTACTCCCAGCCCTCCTCTCGTTCTGTCCTGGTATAGGACCGAGCGTGCCAGACGCGGTCGTTTTCCCGCCCAAATAAAATGCATGATACGATCCTGTAATGATGATGATAAGAATTTACGGGGCATTTTGATTAGGAGAGCCTGAAAGAGGTAGAGCAGGCGCGGCAGAACATTCATCTTTACTGCCGCTATTCGGCCGAACCAGGAAAGATCAAGATCACCCCATTTTCCCAAGTCCTCGATGAGCGCCCCTGCCAAGCCCCTATAGTTAATTGAGAAAAGATCTGAGAGGTCTGCCGACAAGTTTACTCCCAGGTAACGAAGATTCCCATTGGTCCACCTAAAGGCATAGGAGGACCCCAGCGTTCCCACGAGCTCCTCTGGAAGGGTCACGTTCAGAACTTCAGATTTGGACATATTGACTTTAAATCCCGACACATTAGAGTATTCCTCTATCTCTTTCAAAAGCCCAGGGAAGGTGGTCAAGGGATTAGTGACAAACAATAATACATCATCCGCAAAAAGGGATAGTTTATGATTTCTCCCACCAATAGAAAGTCCTGGATTAGTTCTAAGCCTGGTTGCAAAGGGCTCCATAACCATGGCAAAGAGCAGGGGGGGACAAGGGGCAGCCCTGTCTAGTGCCCCAGTGTAAAGGGATCATTGCTGAGTTACCCCCGTTTACTCGAACACAGGCTTTAGGAGCGCTGTAGAATGCTTGAATCCACCCACTAAACTGCGGTCCTATCCCAAAGGCCTCCATCACTTTATACATAAAGGGCCAGTGAACCCGGTCGAAGGCCTTTTCAGCGTCCAGACTAAGGAGACAGAGAGGCCTCTTCATTCTTTTGGCCAAGTATATTAAATCGACCACTCGCCTAGTATTGTCTGTTGCTTTTCTATATGGAACAAATCCCACCTGGTCAGGGTGGATAACAGCTGGGAGCAGTGGTGCCAGACGGTTGGCCAAAACTTTAGCTAAAATTTTAACATCGGCGTTCAAGACGGATATTGGACGGAAGGACCCACATTCTGTATGATCTTTATTCGGTTTAGGCAATACCGCAATCCAGGCTTCCAACATGGAATTAGGCAACGACTCCCCTTTCCCAATCATGTTAAACAAATCCGCGAACAGCGGGGCCAATTCGGGGGCGAATTTCTTATAGAATTCGTTAGGTAAGCCATCTAACCCTGGTAATTTACATGAGGGCAAGTGTTGTATAGCTTTTTGTATCTCAACTGGGGTAACTGGTGCATCAAGGGCGGTCCTCTGTTGGATATTTAGGGACGCTAAGTCACTCTCAGCTAAGTAGTCTAAAATAGTGTCCTCAGAAGCATTAATCTCCTGTGCATATAGCTCCTGGTAAAATTCGCTAAAACGCCTCCGTATGGACTCAGAGGTATTCAGCAAGTTGCCCCTCTTGTCCCTAATGTGGGTGACTGTTCGATCTACTTTTCGCCTGCGTAACTTTATAGCCAGGAGGCGTCCTGCTTTATTGGTAAATTCGTATGTTCGAACTTTATTTCTAGATTGTAACCAAGTTAATTGTTCGGAGTAGATAGAGTCCAGCTGGAGCCTTTGCCCCGCGCAGCTCCTCCAAAATTGCAGAGGAGCCACCTGATTTGTGCTGCGCCTCCAAGATCCGTATCTTTTCCATGCACTGCGCCAGCTGGGCCCTACGAACCCTCGCACGCCTACTAGCTATCTGTATAAAGTAACCTCTAGAGACTGCCTTCATGGCATCCCATACAACACTGAGGGGTGGGCCCGATTCTATATTAAGCTCCAAGTATTCCTTCAGGACCCTCCTACAACCCTCCACCACCTCCTTCTCCTGTAGTAATTCTGTGTTAAGCATCCATTTTTTATCTTTGACCTCTGCTCTAATGGTCGGCAAAGTGACCCAGACTGGGGCATGGTCAGAGATTGTTGCATTACCGATTCCTGCTGTCGGGCCTCTCTCAACTAGTGTAACGTCAAGAAAAAGATAATCGATGCGTGAGTACGACTTATGTACAGGAGAGAAAAAGGTATAATCCCTAATTGTCGTATGACCCAGCCTCCAGACGTCCAAAGTCCCCAGTGAGTTGACCAGAGAGTTCAGTGCCAAAGAATCCTTAGAGATCGGATGTTGAGGTCTCCCGGACCTATCCAACACATGATCCATAACTTCATTAAAATCACCCCCCATGATCAGAGAACCCCAGGTAAATGTAGCTAGTATGTTCTTCACTTTGGTGTAGAATGCCCCCTGTTGTTCATTAGGTGCGTATAAGGTTGCAAGAGTGAGTTCTGTGTGGTCTAGGACAATTTGCAGGAACAAAAAACGCCCTCCCGGGTCTCGTTTGACACTCAGTATTTGGGCTGTTATAGATTTATGGAACAGCACTGCCACACCACGCTTTTTGGAACCATCAGCGGAGGAGGCAAAAAAAGCACTAGGGTAATCTGGATGGGAGAGGAGTCGCTCATGTACCCTGCGGAGATGGGTCTCCTGTAGGAGGACAATATGCGGCCTTAGCTGTTGTAACTCCCTGAACAACTTCTGCCGTTTTTGAGGCATGTTCAGGCCCTTCACATTATATGATAAAATTTTTAAGTCTGTAGTCATGCCTGGGACAATATATCAGCTTTCTCCCCCATTATATAGGGTCCATCTAATTCACATATTTGTGCTCCCCTATACCAGTGGTGCCCCCAACCCACACATTCCCCCCTCCCCCCTATTGTTAACCCCCCCCCCCTCTCCCTTACCCACTGCATCCCCCCCTGTCTAACACCAACCACTGGGCACATGTCCCAATAGTGGGATGTGAGAAGGTAACACACCAGCACGTAGGCAGCCCAGCCCGCCCCGCCCCCCCCCCCCCCCCCCCCGAATTGCTTCACAGCATCACCAGGAGCCTTTACCCTAGTAAACTTTCCACATTTGCACAACTACAAACTTAGCCCCCCCCCCACCATCCCCTTAAACTACCCCTTCATACATCGCTTATAACTTTACAACATCATAAACAATATTCCACACTGCTGTAGTTACCATATCCTCTGTTAATTAAGAGACATCAGTTCCTTTGTAAAAAAAAAAAAAAGGGATAACAGTTAAACCTGAAACAGAGCTTGATTTTGGATACTGTCTACAGATTTACCAATCATGAGGTCAATATCAGCCAGTGACCCTCTGGCCAGCTCCTTAGATAGGACCTTGAATAAAGTATAACGTCCAGGCTGCTCTATCCGATCAGGTTTCTTCCACGGCTGCTTTTCTTTTTGGGTTATTCCATTTAGGTGTTGCAGGGACCTGTTGCCATTTTTGAAGCCTGGCCTTTGTAGCTGACGCTAATTCACCTGGAAGTTTGCTCTTTTGCACCACTCCCGCTTCAAGCAGGGATGTCCAGGTTTCGGTCAGCGATGTAACTCTCATTTTAGCACCCTGTAATGTATAATTCAGGGAAAAAGGAAAGCCCCATCTGTATGTTATCTGCTCCTTAGTTAGAATGTCCAGAGCCGGTTTCATGAGGCGTCTCTGTTGTAAGGTGAACTGCGAGAGATCTTGGTACACTGTTATTTTGGCCCCGCCATATTACAAATTGGGCTTTTTCCTGGCACAGTTAAGCAGTTGTTCTTTCACTTCATATCGGTGGAACCGGGTGATGATGTCCCGTGTTCTATTGTCCTGCCGCTGGCCCAGTGTTCTGTGTGCTCTGTCTATCTCGATCTTCACCGCTTCGGCCTCAGTCCCCAGCAGGGTGGTACACAGTGTTTGTACAATCAACAGGACATCCTCGGTCTCACCTCCCTCGGGGACTCCACGGAATCTGAGATTATTCCTCCTTCCCCTATTTTCAAGGTCGTCAAGTTTATATGTAAGTTCTATATTCTTTTGGTCTAACGCTTGAAGGTGGGTCTCGTGCGTTAGCAGGGATTCAGATTGTTCTTCCAGCTTTGTTTCCGCTTCTTCTACTCTGTTCCCCAACTCGCGGAGGTCAGAGCTTAGGGTCTCCATCCGGTCCAGAATCTCGTCCTTCGACTTTTTTATATCCACTTGTATACCGGACAGTATCTGGCGAAGTTCGCCTGAGATTCCTTTTTTTGCAGGCGGTTTTCGCGATTCCGCCAACGACAGCGCAGAGTCAGAATCCGAAGGGGAAACCGGCGCCATTACCTCGTGGCGTTTCGCGGTTTTGCTCATCCCGCCGCCAGCGGACTTCTCTGAGTCTTTAGCTCGCGCCGAGGACGCTTTGCTCATCCCGCTGATGATGAGGAACAATGTGGAACAGTGCAGGCAGTTCCAAAAGGGCTGGTGATTGCTTCTTATTGCTTATTTTTATTATCGAGGAGTAGGAGTTAGAGCGCTAGGCAGCCATCTTTAGCGGTGACGTCACTTCCTCCCGTGATTAAATTTTTGTGACAAAATAAGGCATATGGCACAAAGCGTTTGTTAAGAAGTTTTCTAACAGAGGTTGGACTAATGCATTTTCAAAGGTCATTAGACAATCGCAAAGTATTCTGAAACTATGCTATTTATATGATTCTTATATTCCTCTAAGTTCAAAAGAGATTCTATTGGGCTCATTTTCGAAAGAGAAGGACGCCCATCTTTCAACATAAATCGAAAGATTGGCGTCCTCCTCACAAGGTTGTCCAAATAATCGAAAGCCGATTTTGGACGTCCCCAACTGCTTTCCATCGCTGGGACGGCCAAAGTTGAAGGGGACGTATCGGAGGAATAGCGAAGGCGGGACTTGGGCATGCCTAACACTAGGATGCTCTCGACCTATAATAGAAAGAAACAAGGATGTCCCTGACGAACACTTGGACGACTTTATCTGGTCATGTTTTTCTTACGACCAAGGCACAAAAAGGTGCCCAAATTGACCAGATGACCACCGGAGAGAATCGGTGATGACTTCCCCTTACTCCCCCAGTGGTCACTAACCCCCTCCCAACCTCAAAAAACATCTTTACAAATATTGGCTGCCAGCCTCAGATGTCATACTCAGGTCCACCACAGCAGTATGCAGGTGCCTGGAGCAGTTTTAGTGGGTGCAGTGCACTTCAGGCAGGGGACCCAGGCCCATCCCCTTCCCTACCTGTTACGTTTGTGGAGGAAACAGCGAGCCCTCCAAAACCCACCAGAAACTCACTGTACCCACATCTAGGTGTCCTCCTTCACCTGTAAGGGCTATGGTAGTGGTGTAGTTGTGGGTAGTGGGTTTGGGGGCTCAGCACACAAAGCAAGGGAGCTATGTACCTGGGATGAATTTATGAAGTCTACTGCAGTGCCCCCTAGGGTGCACGGCTGGTGTCCTGGCATGTCAGGGGGACCAGTGCACTACAAATGCTGGCTCCTCCCATGACCAAATGGCTTGCATTTGGTCGTTTCTGACATGGACTTCCTTGGTTTTGATTATCGCCGAAAATCAGAAACGACCAAGTCTAGGGACGACCAAATTTCAGGATTTGGATGTCCCTGACCGTACTATCGAAACGACAGATGGACGTCCATCTTGTTTCGAAAATACAGGTTTCCCCTCCCCTGGATCAGGACGTTTTGCGAGGACGTTCTCATCAAAACTTGGACGTCCCTTTCAAAAATGCCCCTCTAAGTGGATTACAAACAATAAGTCCTTCTTTGGGAGAACTTACAATTGCATATCTAATAAACTAAAACTCAAAGAAAAAAATATCCATCTCTCTCATCAAATGCATATCTAAAACATTAATTACAGTTGCATATCTAATACATTGAAACTAAAAAGGATGGACCTCTCTCATCAAATAAACTAAAACTAAAAAACATCTTTCTCATCGAACAAAAAGACTTAACACTTTCCTGAAGGAATAAATTGTTATTTTCCAAATTTCTAAAGGCAGTTAGTTCCAAAGCCTAACTCCCTGATGTAAAAAGGAACGCTCTAGCATGGATATCTTCTGAACACCCTTAAAGGATGGATAGTTTAATTTCAAACAGCGTTCCATTCTACCTGAGGAAAAAGATGATGGGAAATCCAAATAATTAATCAGTCTACCAGATCCAGCACCATACAGCATTTCGTACATTATACGTGTTTGCTTAAACTTCAATCAGAAGCCAATGTAGTTCCTTCAACAGTGAGGGTGCTCTTTCATACTTTTCCAGGATGTAAATCAATCTTGCTGCTGTATTCTGCAGAAATTGAAGTTTTTGTAACAATTTTTTCGTAAGCCCCCCAAATAGTGAGTTAAAATAATGTAAGTATGGTTTTCAGGATCGCCTGTGCCACTGTTCTAAAGTTATCCGGGTGTAATTTAGGTCAAATTGCTCTCAGCTGCAGAAATCGGAAAAATAATTTTTTAGATAAAGCCTTCACATGTAATTCAAAAGTTGAGGCTGAATCAATTATGATACTAACACTTTTGAGTGATCCTCAATCATTAGCTTCTCACTTGTACCCAGTTTCAAACACTTAGCTGTCAGCTTCTCATAATCTCCAAATCAAACAACCTTAGTCTTCAGTCTACTCAATTTCAGAAAGTTAGCATTAGCCAATTATCAGTTTTGATGACAAATCTCCCTCAAGAAAGTCATAGTATCTTCACATTTTTCTCGAACTTCACAGAGAAAAAAAATATCATCTGCATATGAGTAGACCAATACCCCCAAGGCGGACAGCACTATTCCCATCGTACTTAAATCAATGTTGAACAAGGAAGTGACAACGGTGAACCTTGAGGGACTCCGCAATCTGCATGCCATATCTTAGAATCTTTTGTTACACTGTACATTCTCCTCTGTAAAAACTCACTAAACCATTTTAAAACACCACCATTCACTCCAATCTAAGCCTATTCAATAGCTGATCATGGTTCACTGCATCAAAGGCAGCTGATATATCAAACTGTAGCATTCCCATTTGCTTTCCCTTACTAAGAGCCAGTCTGATTTCAGTTACCATTTCCAGCAACAAAGTTTCACTACTATGTAGTGGTCTGAAACCGTGTTGTGAAATATGAAGAATGTCAAAATTTGAAGAACGTAAGGTGACCTGATTTTCCGGACACTGTACATATGGGACAACATTCAAACAGTTATATGTTTACCTGCTGCCAGTGAATGCATAACTCCACTATCTCTAGATTTTCAGCCACAGTATGGGTAACAGCAGGATGTAAACCTATCTAACTGCTTCATCATTACCTGTGTAGTTGAGTTAGGGTGAAACAAGGGAAGCAACACAAAGTTACCCTTATAGTAGTTATATTCAGCTGCTATATGTACATAAGTACATAAACATTGCTATACTGGGATAGACCAAAGGTCCATCGAGTCCTGTATCCTGTTTCCAACCATGGCCAATCCTGGTCACAAGAACTTGGCAGGATCCCAAAAGAGTAACAGATTTCATGCTGCTTATCACTGGAATAAACAATGGATTTTCTCCAAAAGTCCAAACTTTTGATAAAGGTTTATGGACTTTTCTTCCAGGAACTTGTCCAAACCCTTTAAAAACCCTACTACGCTAACCGCTTTTAACATATTCTCTGGCAAGGAATTCCACAGCTTAAATATACATCAAGGGCTAAATTCAGTAAATGATGCCCAAATTTGGGTGCTGAAAAGAAATGAGCGCCGGTTGCTATTCTATAAATGGCGCTCCGAGTTGGGTGGTTTTTTTTTATAGAATACCATATAGCATCACGATCCACACCCAATTTTGGGCATGAATATTTACACCAATTGAAACACGTATAAATCCTCATGCCTAAATTGTAGGAATGACTCTGACCCGCCCGTGCACCTCCAGTGTGCGCATTATTCCAAATTGTTGCCAATTAGCATCAATAATTGTTAGCAGACAATGGTGCTAATTGATTAATCATTCAATTCATTGTGTGGGCAATTTTGAGAGCTATTTATTGAATTTGGGGGGGAGGCAAGTGAAAAGATGTTTTCACCGATTTGTTCAGAATGTACTAAAGTAATTTCATTGCATGCCCCCTTGTCCTTGTAGTTCTGGAAAGAGTAAACAAGTGATTAATGTCAGCCCGTTCCACTCCGCTCATTTAACAGACCTTTATCATATCTCCTCCTCAGCAGCTCTCTCTTCTCCAAGCAGAAGAGCCCTAACCTTGTTAGTCTTTCCTCACAGGGGAGCTGTTCCACCCCCTTTTTCGTTTTGATCTCCCTAACCTGTACCTTTTCTAATTCAGCTATATCTTTAAGATGCAGGAGCCAGAACCACACACAATATTTGAGATGAGGTCACACCGGTATTATAATCTTCTCTGCTTTGTTCTCCATTCCTTTCACAATGATTCATAACATTGCTTGCTTTCCGTGCCGCACATTTCAACAAATCATCAGCAATCCTTTTCCTGGGCGGCGACTCCTAATGTGGAACCTTGCATCATATGTAGCTATAAGTTTGGGTTCCTGTTCCTCACCTGTATCATTTTGCACTTGTTCACAATACATGTCATCTGCCATTGATATGTCCAGTCTCCCAAGATCCTCTTGAAATTTCTCATAATTCTTTTGTGATTTAACAACTCTGAATGACTTTGTGACAACAAACCTGATCACCTCACTCACTATTCCTGTTTCCAGGTCATCTGGATTAGCAACTGTATAAGGCTAGATGATCCTTAGGTCTGAACAAGCATGGCAACTTTTTTTGAAGGAGGTCTTTATTAAGTCAACAGCAATTGCCAAATTGTTCATGCAACAACAACATTCTAGACCATCGTCCTGTCAAGCATGACAGCATTCAGCTTTGAAACCACACAGATCTACACAGGGCAAACAAATATCGTATCCCCCATATATTATGTTATACCGAGTCTTCTATTCTGGACTACACCATCTCTTCCATTAAGATCTTGTAGATATTTATGCTTTAGGAAAAATATGAAAAGTTCCTTTTTTGTAAATCTGGTGTATTGAATTATGATTCAAACTACTGCAATTGTTTCTTATTGTTTTTGCTGTAATTTCCCTGGGAATAATTGATCTTTATTATAATTATCAGACATATTTGTCTGATCTCGTTTAATAAACTCTGCCTTGAACTGGAAAGGTAATTGAGGATTTCTGCCATCCGATATTGTACCGATGGGTGTTTCACTGATTTTAAACGTAAAAAAATTGGTTTTGAGTATTATAGCTTGTTATTAAGTTCTTCGTGTAAAAGGGAACTCGCAAAGAATTTAAAAACTATAGCACACTGTTTAAACGGAACCTTCACTTCAACAGGTAACCAATGTAGCTCAGTCTTTGTACTTTCAAAGTGGACACTCAAGAGGTTACATGGTAAAAAAAATACTTTTAAAACACATAGGAGAAAATATTTTTTCACTCAACCAATAGTTAAGCTCTGGAACTCTTTGCAAGAGGATGCAAAAACTGCGGTTAGCATATCTGGGTTTAAAAAAAGGTCTGGACAAGTTCCTGGAGGAAAACAAAATCCATAGTCTGTTATTGAGATGGACATGGGGGGAAGCCACTGCTTGCCCCGGGATTGGTAGCAGGGAATGTTGCTATTATCTGAGATTCTAAATGGATCTTGCTATTCTTTGGGGTTCTACATGGAATGTTGCTACAATTTGGGTTTCTGCCAGGTACTTGTGATTGGCCACTGTTAGAAACAGGATACTGGGCTAGATGGATCACTGTTCTGACCCAGTATGGCTATTCTTATGTTCTAATTAAGCAGTACTTATGTACTCCAAAAATCAGCCTAATTGCTGTATTCTGGACGATTTGTAACCCATTGATCAAGGCCTTAGAACAAACAACCAAAGTAAGATTACAATAGTCAAGCCTTGACAAGGGAGAAATTGAATAAAAACTATGGGCTTCTTTTACAAAGTGGCGCTACCGATTAGTAGTGCGATGAATGCGAAGAGCCCATTCAATTCCCACGGGCTTCTTTGTACTCAAGCACGCTAATCAGTAGCATTGTTTTGTAAAAGGAGCCCTAAACGTTTCAGCTAAAATTAAACATATATATGCTGTCTGAAAATATGGAGAGATTTACTATCAAATGAACATAATGTTGAATAGTTATAAAATCATCCACTTCAACTCCTAAAATTTTTGAACATATATCCAATGAAAAGGTATTGCCATCAATAAGTTCCTGAATACACCTTGAGTCGTTATTAGATCCTAACCATAGGAACTTAGTTTTCTATTTATTAATTTTAAGGCGACAAACCAAAATCCAATTCTCAATTAATCTAATGCACTCACGAATGTATTTCAAGGTTTTTGATCAGGACAGGAACAAAGGTAAGATGATAGTGATGTCATCAGCACAGATAAAATGTGTTAACACTATACCGAGAGTCTGCATAAGTAGGTCCAAAAGTAAAGGTGGGAGGGGGGAGCCACCTTCTACCTCTCAGAGAAAGTTCTGCCTTTCTTAACTGCATAAAATCAGTTAGCAAAAAACCCTGGAACCAATTCAGCATCTGACCATGGATTCTGACCCGATGGAAAATCCCTATCATCAGATCCAAGTCAACCAGTTCAAGTACCCTGGAGAAATCAAACTGTATTTCTATTGCACACTGCCTTTTACACAATAATTGTTTCCCATATGCCACCAAGACCACCAACTACAGTTTCCATTCTGTGATTCTTTCTAAATCCTGATTGTGTGGGGTATAGGAGATCATGCTGAGTTAAATATGACTCCATTACCTTTACAGGACGGTAATTGCTCACCTCAGATAAACTTGCCTTTAAATTCTTCGGGATTCGGGTAAGAATAATATCACCCCCCCCCCCCCCAAAAGGAAATATTCCAGCATCAAGATAAAAATGTAACCAATTTGTTAAAAACTGTTAAGAAAATTGGCGAGGCAACTTTAGTCAATTAAGGAGGACAAACACCCAAGAAGCAAAACATTCTTGCAAAAGTTATTAGAGATGCAAAACTCTTAATCAAGGATGTAAATGAGGGAGACAATATATGTTGGAACTGGTGGCTGTGGTTATCGGATTGCTTGAAGAAGAAAGGACAATGAATAATCCTGCAAGCAAACAGCTACAGTGTAGATAAGTGTTTGGTTCTCAAATATTGTGTTCAATTCTGGTCACTGAATCTCAAAAAAGATATAGTGGAATTAGAAAAAGTACAGAGAAGGGCGATGAAAATGATAAAGGGGATGGGACAACTTCCCTATGAGGAAGGCTAAAGTGGCTGGGGCTCTTCAGCTTGGAGGGGAGATATGATAGAGGTTAGCTTAGCTGGGTTTAAAAAAAGGTTAGGACGGCTTCCTAAAGGAAAAGTCCAAAGACCATTATTAAAATGGACTTGGGGAAAATCCACTGCTTATTTCTGGGATAAGCAGCATAAAATGTATTGAACTTTTTTGGGATCTTGCCAGGTATTTGTGATTGGCCACTGTTGGAAACAGGATGATGGCTTGATGGCCCTTTGGTCTGTCCCAGTGTGGCAATACTTATGTGCAAGGAACAGTTTGAAGAGTCTTGCATTGTTTGGATTTTAGTTTTTGATTATTTCTCCAGCTTTCTGAATCCAATTTGAAACATGGCTATGTTGTTTTTGTGAAGTATTTTGTTTATATAGAGCCCCCAAACTCGTTTTTTGAAGCAGTGGTTTTTCTCCGAAATCAGAGTTTCTACACGGCTGTTTTTTTCTGCGGTTGGGAGGCCTGTGATAAGAAGTCCAATTAGGGGTTATTAGGTAATATGTAATCTCACCCTGGACAGTTCAGGCTCCATTTACTTAATAGCAATGTTTACCGTCATCCAATTATACCTGGGTTGTGTGTGAAATGGCTTCATACTCCTGTACTTGACGGCTTAGTGACGGAATATAAAATCTCATCCTGCAGGCCAATGCTGTAATTAATATTGGAAAAAGTCAAAGTCATTAGTTTTGCAACTTACCGAGGCTGAAATCCCAAGGTGACATGCAAAACTCAGGGCTGAAATCTCTCCTGCCTCTGCTTGGTTCCCCATTAGAGGCTGGAATGAGATGCTAGGTACAGACAATAATTGCTTGATTTTACATAGCATCTTTCATTCCCAACAGGGTCCAGAAGCACTTTTCAATGCGGTGGCTTAAAAGCAAGCATGCAGCCACCTCTGGGTTGCAGGGAAATGGTAGCATGGATTATAAGAGAGGTTCCACAGGAAGAAGGGAGAAAGAACAGTAATTTAATTAACCAATTATATCTACGAATAAAGTGATCCAGAGATCACTAAACAAACAGCCTGCCTAGGTTAAAGAAAAGTCGTCAAGTCACTTCACTCCATTATTTGGAGTCAATGGTATAACTTTGATTCCATATAATTCAAATTTCCATGGTGTAGAATCAAAGACAGACAGACAAGGCAGAATCTATCTAAGAACATATGAACAGCCATCCTGGGTCAGACCAATGGGACCATCTAGCCCAGTATCTTGTTTCTAACAGTGGTCAATCCAGGTCACAAGTACCTGACAGAATCCCAACAAGTAGCAAGATTCCAGGAAGAATCCCCAAAACTAACAACATTGCATGCTACTAGTCCCAGGGCAAGCCGTGGCTTCCCCATATCTATTTCAATAGCAGATTATGGACTTCTCCTCCAGGAACTTATCCAAACTTTTTTTTTAAACCCAGATATGCTAACCGCTTTTACCACGTTCTCTGGCAACACGTTCCAGAGCTTAACTATTTGTAGAGTGAAAAAAATATTTCTTCCTGTTTTTAAAACTATTTTCAGGTAAAGCTCCTACATCAGCTCTGAACAGCTGTATTTACAAGAGAGATGTGAAGAGGTACTGCTGATGAACTATAAGGCCAAATCACTGGACACATACAATGAAGGGAGGGAAGAGGAGGTGTCCCTGAGCTGCGAGGAATTGAGCCCAGTTCCAGACTACTTCATGATGTACTTCTGTGCTTGGAGGGGATCCACCATGCATGGCCTACAGCTCCATGGTGCATACGTGACCAACACTTAACTGTCTACCTACCTCTGCCAATCTCCCTGTGGTCTTCAGCAGAAACTTAAACCTTCTCATGCTGAACTGTAAGAATGGAAGCTCCCTGGGGCAGGATCAAATCATCCCTACATACTTTACAATCACATCTGACATCAGGTAAGGTTACCTCACACCTGCCTAGTATAAAAACAGGACAGAAAATACTCTAGGGAGATAATCTGACACTCTCCTAATCGCTGAGCTCCTTGGTAAAGCACTTTTGACTCAGATTTGACAGGCAAGGGAATACAGGTGGGTGCCTAAGGGTAGGACTGATGTTTTCTTGATCCTCAGCTTATGCTCCTCTTCCAGCACAGCCTCTAATAGCTGGTCTGATGGGGACAGAAAGAGTCTCTGCGGAAAGGAGACCTGTCTGAAAAAAAAAGCACAGAGAAAGAAAGGCAGCAGGGCCTGTGGCAAAATCAAAACAGTCTAGAGACAGCAGGTTATTAACTCTCTTCTTTCCTCCCCACCTTAGCATCAGAAGTCCACACAAATACTTCAAGCACGGCTTCAGTTCAGCTTTTGGCTTGGAGACCCAGCATTTGTCTACTTAAAATAACTAAATTAGCACAATTACTACAAGAGGATTACTGGAATGCACAGGTGTTATGAGGTTTTTTTTTTTTTTTTACTATAAGAGCTGCAAGGCATGCATGTTGTACAGATACACATAGCAAGAATTGATCAGGAGAGCAAAAGTAGCTTTATCATATGTATGACTAAATTAGGACAGCCCCAATTAGAGACAGTTTGCTTAGGTTTAAAAAGAGTGGGTTTTTAGACAGTCCCGTGGTTAGCCGACGTTTGCTGATCCAATTATCCAGCATATCCGACAGACCCCCTGGTGACATCATTTATTTTTATTAAAAAATCTTTGCTTCAGAATAATTAAAAAAAAATTGTAAACCCTATGCTTTTGTTTCTGCATTGTTTGAAGGGTTTATGCAACATTTTCCATATTATCCGACGTGTCAGTTCCGTTTATGTCGGATAATCAAGTTGTATTTATGCTTTCTACCCTGCCTTACAGTCAAGCCATCTAATATCAATAAAATGGGGAAAAGTAAAATAAAAGAACGATAGACAAATAGTAGAGGGAAATGAGTTGAACTCCATTGACTGATAGGGCAGAGGGGGAGGGAAAACCAATGAGTACGTCTTAACAGGTGGGTCACTTGGAGTCTCCAGACTGTACTGTATTTGAGTATGGAAGAGAGGGAGTGTGATGAAGCTCTGCAGGGAGCCTGTACCGCACATTGGTGCAGCAAGGTGGGAAGGCATAGAAAAAGAGCACATTTAAAACCTCCTTCCTGTTGAATGAACCCTGGAAAGGGAGGGGAGAGGATATGAAAATCTGCAAAATGAACGGCCCCTGTGAGTATAAAAAGTCCGAACTTCACGCAGAAGTGGATGGAAGCCAAAGCAAAAGTTTAACAGGCAGCACTAACCCCTGGGTTCTATATAGGTTGCCCAAATTTTGGTGCACAAATGAATTAAATGACCTGTTATCAATTATTGGTGTTAACCGACACTAATTTGGACTTGGGGGAACATCTTCCTAAGTGCTATTCCATAACACTACGTGCCCAAAAGGGGGTGTGGCCATGGGAAGGGCACGGGAATTCCCAAAATTCAGCTGATGTTGCAGAATTCGTAGGTTGCGTGTCCAACTTGCGCACCAGGATTTACAGCACGTTTCAGCTAGCGCAAGTCCTCACACTTAAAGTTAGGCACGGGACTCGGCGCTAAATGCTAGCGTGGATCTTTTTGGTGCCTAAATTTGGGTGCCATTTTCTGAATCCGGCCCAAAATGGTCATGACGACATTGTGCAGCCGAATTTGGAACAGAGTGCAATAGTGAGAGCAACGAGGAGCTGAGTGCAGCAGTCTAAGTGGTAGGGTAATGAAGAGATGGGAAAATTAGGTTCTTACCATGATAATTTCTTTCCTTTAGTCATAGCAGATGAAGCCATTACGTATGGGTTCTGTACATCAACCAGCAGGGGGGAGATAGAGAGCACTCAACTTTTCACAGTGCCTCATGGCCAGCTAGCTCCACTGCCTCTTCAGTATTTGAAGCTTCCAAAGCAGTATGGCAACCGCAATGGGAATAACATGAACTTCCTCACAGCGAACAATGGCCCTTAACAGGGCTATGAACACAAAAAAGGAGGGAATTAACTCGTCCTCCACTTTGTATAAACGGAGGGAATACTTGCATCCTCCTGGAGGGAATGAACTCATCCTCCTATAACTGTAACAAGAATCCTGAAGACTGTTTTCCGACTCCCCAAGGAAGGAATATAACTTCAGGAAACAAGAACAGCACCTAAAATCAGAATCACTGCAATACAGACAATCATACAGGGAGGGCTCATGGCTTCATCTGCTATGACTAAAGGAAAAAATTATCATGGTAAGAACCCAATTTTCCCTTCCTTGTCATCAAGCAGATGAAGCCATTACGTATGGGATTAACAAAGCATCCCTAAATAGGGTGGGAACAAGCCACACCACGCGCTAGCACCTGTGCTCCAAAACGTGCATCCCTCCTGGCAGCCACCCCCGTAATGTCGGGCGAAAGAGAGCTTAGAAGCCCATGTTGCAGCACTGCAAATCTCATGAAGAGATAGTGCTCCAGTTTCCGCCCAGGAAGAGGAAATCGCCCTTGTGGAATGTGCCTTAAAGGCTTCAGGCGGAGCCCGGCCAGACAGCAGATATGCTGAAAAGATAGCTTCTTTGAGCCAACGAGCAATAGTGGCTTTAGACGCTGAAGACCCTCTGCGAGGACCTGCAAACAGCACAAAAGGATCAGAGGTCCTGAAAGAATTTGTAATTCGCAGATACTGCAACAGAGTCCTGCGCACATCCAAAAGGTGCAACTGCCCAATGAATCTGGAAACTCCTCCTCAACAAAGGAGGGAAGAAAAACAGGCTGGTTTAGGTGAAACGCTGAAACCACCTTAAGCATGAAGGAAGGCACGGTCCGAACCGTGACCCCTGACTCTGAGAATTGCAGAAAAGGTCTCTAAAGGACAGCGCCTGGAGCTCTGACACTCGTCTCGATGAAGCAATGGCCACTAAAAAGATGGCCTTCAGTGTCAAATCTTTCTCTGAAGCACACCGAAGCGGTTCAAAGGGAGCCCCCTGAAGGGCCTTCAATACTAACCCCAGGTTCCAAGCTGGACAAGGTGCCCGCACGGGAGACGGAGCCGAAGCACCCCCTAAGAAACCGTGCCATATCTGGATGAGCAGCTAAGGACACGCCTTCAACCTTGCCACGTAGGGAGGCCAATGCTGCCACTTGCACCCGCAGGGAATTATAGGCCAAGCCTTTGTGTACACCATCCTGCAAAAAGTCCAGAATCGGCGAGACAGGTGCCCGCAATGAGAAAGCGCTCTTGAAAAACATCAGACTTCAAACTGGCGCCAAATCCTGGCATAAGCCATGGAAGTGGAGCGCTTACGGGCCTGCAGGAGAGTGGAAATTACCTTGAGTAGCCTTTGTCTCTCAATTGCGCCCTCTCAATCGCCATGCCATAACACCAAAGCGGCAGGCGTCCTCCATGGCCACCGGACCCTGTGACAACAGGTGCGGAACCAGAGGTAACGGAAGGGAACCTCCAACAGCATCTGTCGGAGGTCCGCATACCAAGGCCTCCTGGGACAATCCAGGGCGATGAGCACCACTTCTCCTGGATGCAGCCGAATCCGCAGGAGCACTCGCCCTATCAAGGGCCACGGAGGGAAGACATACAGCAAGCCCATGGTTGAGCCAAGGCAACCAACCCGGCAGAGCGAGGATCCCCCGTCTGCTGAAGAAGCACGGACTTTGGCATTGGAACTGGTCGCCATAATCCATCACTGGCTTGCCCCATTTGGCACATATCTGCAGGAATACATCGTCTGCTAGTTCCCACTCCGCTGGATCGATCTGATGCCTGCTTAGATAGTCAGCTTGCACATTACTCTGACCTGCAATGTGAGCTGCTGACAGGGACTGTAGATGCAGCTCGGCTCAGTGGCAAATTTGTTCGGCCTGCACGGCTAGAGCTCTGCACTGAGTGCCACCTTGTCGATTTATGTAGGCCACTGCTGTCGTGTTGTCTGACATCACTCGGACAGCCAATCCTTCCAGGGTCACTTGAAAGGCCAGAAGAGCCAGAAACACCGCTTTTAACTCCAGGCGGTTGATAGACCACTCTGACTTGTCGGGCATCCACAGACCCTGGGCATGCTTCCCCTGGCAATGTGCGCCCCAGCCCTTCAGGCTGGCATCTGTCACCACTAGGCACCATCGGGGAGCGCCAGCAGCATTCCCCGTCCCCACCGCAACATGCTGTCCGAGAGCCACCACTCTATCCTGAGGCGGGCCACAGGGAGCCAAGAAGTCTGCACTGATAATCCTGAGATACTGGAGACCACCGTTGAAGTAGAGAATACTGTAGAGGTCTCAGGTGCGCTCTCACCCATGGCACCACTTCCAAGGTGGCCGTCATCGATCCCAACAGCTGGACAATGTCCCAAGCTCGCGGGCGGGGCATCCTCAGGAGCAGACGGACCTAAGTACATAAGTACATAAGTAATGCCATACTGGGAAAAGACCAAGGGTCCATCGAGCCCAGCATCTTGTCCACGACAGCGCCAATCCAGGCCAAGGGCACCTGGCAAGCTTCCCAAACGTAGAAACATTCTATACATGTTATTCCTGGATTTTGGATTTTTCCAAGTCCGTTTAGTAGCGGTTTATGGACTTGTCCTTTAGGAAACCGTCCAACCCCTTTTAAACTCTGCTAAGCTAACCGCCTTCACCACATTTTCCGGCAATGAATTCCAGAGTTTAATTACACGTTGGGTGAAGAAAAATTTTCTCCGATTTGTTTTAAATTTACTACACTGTAGTTTAATCGCATGCCCCCTAGTCCTAGTATTTTGGAAAGCGTGAACAGACGCTTCACATCCACCTGTTTCCACTCCACTCATTATTTTATATACCTCTATCATGTCTTCCCTCAGCCGTGTCTTCTCCAAGCTGAATAGCCCTAGCCTCCTTAGTCTTTCTTCATAGGGAAGTCGTCCCATCCCCGCTATCATTTTAGTCGCCCTTCGCTGCACCTTTTCCAATTCTACTATACTTTCTTGAGATGCGGCGACCAGAATTGAACACAAAACTCAAGGTGCGGTCGCACCATGGAGCGATACAACGGCATTATAACATCCTCACACCTGTTTTCCATACCTTTCCTAATAATACCCCAACATTCTATTCGCTTTCCTAGCCGCAGCAGCACACTGAGCAGAAGGTTTCAGCGTGTTATCGACGACGACACCCAGATCCCTTTCTTGGTCCGTAACTCCTAACGTGGACCTTGCATGACGTAGCTATAATTCGGGTTCTTTTTTCCCACATGCATCACCTTGCACTTGCTCACATTAAACGTCATCTGCCATTTAGCCGCCCAATCTCCCAGTCTCATAAAGTCCTTCTGTAATTTTTCACAATCCTGTCTCGAGTTAACGACTTTGAATAACTTTGTGTCATCAGCAAATTTAATTACCTCGCTAGTTACTCCCATCTCTAAATCATTTATAAATATTAAAAAGCAGCGGTCCTAGCACAGACCCCTGAGGAACCCCACTAACTACCCTTCCCCATTGTGAACTGCCCATTTAACCCCACTCTCTGTTTCCTATCCTTCAACCAGTTTTTAATCCACAATAGGACATTTCCTCCTATCCCATGACCCTCCAATTTCCTCTGTAGCCTTTCATGAGGTACCTTGTCAAACGCCTTTTGAAAATCCGATACACAATATCACCGGCTCTCCCCTTTGTCCACATGTTTACTCCTTCAAAGAATTGAAGTAATTGGTCAGGCAAGATTTCCCCACACAAAAGCCGTGCTGACTCTGTCTCAGTAATCCATGTCCTCGGATGTGCTCTGTAATTTTGTTTTTAATAATAGCCTCTACCATTTTCCCCGGCACCGCGCGTCAGACTCACTGGTCTATAATTTCCCTGATCTCCCCTGGAGCCTTTTTTAAAAATGGGCGTTACATTGGCCACCCTCCAATCTTCCGGTACCATGCTCGATTTTAAGGATAAGTTGCATATCACTAGCAGTAGCTCCGCAAGCTCATTTTTCAGTTATCAGTACTCTAGATGAA